>NW_026777817.1:0-92972 GCF_028023285.1 Balaenoptera ricei
TGGGTGTAAAGCGGCATAAACACAGCAGTGAAAAGCAGCTAAACCCCATTATAAAAATAAATTACTTCGAAATACCCATGAAACAAAGACAGTGAAAGAGAGCGAAATTCTTACACAATGCGTCCAGGGGCTGTGATGCAACCTGGATTGACCATATCTAGACCCACAGCTGGATGAGACATAACGGTGGACACTCTTGGGGCTGAGAGGTTTGGTGAGGTTGGGTGAGCAAACGCAGACCCTTTAAAGTAATACTGCGTGGTACCCATCGCATGGGTCCCAAATCTCCAGGTTCAAGGGCATCTTGCTACATCGAAAACATGCATGAGAAACCCAGAAGATGGTACACCGTGTGATGGGGAAAGGTTTCTAAAACGCACCTCATTTCTCATCTCCTTGTGCTCGGGTTCGCCATTCCAGCCACTTTACTAGCAATCTCCCTACTTGGAGCATCAGCACCTTTAACCTCCTGTTCCGTACAGGTTGCAATTTGTCCTGAGGATGAACGGGAAGACTTGGAACCAATGAGAGACTAGCTCCTGGTGTAGGGACAGGCACAGGTCACTCTATTTTCCCATCAGGAAGAAGAATTAACCACAGGCTCAGCCTGCCCCCCGGAACCAGAACAGGGCCTGAAGCCATCCTGCGCTTTTGCGGCCAGCTCCCTAAAAAGCGAGTTGTAAAATGGAGCTTCAGGGCACTGCAATTCACAAACCTGCAGAGTTATAAATGATAACTCTTGTCCACAAATATATTGAGGGAAGGCAAAGAAGAGGATTTGAAATCAAGGCAGAATTGCAGGAAACAGATTTCAGGAGGTAGATTCGAATCGCCTTTAAAGCACATGAAAAGCGCCAAAACGTTGACAATGATGCCCTTGGCCAAAAAGGGCGTATGCGTTTTTTCCTGAATATATTCAGGAAAAAACGCATACGCCCTTTTTGGCCAACCAAGCAACCTGGAAAGGCAAATCAGCGCTACAAAGAAGTCTCGCTTCCCATCGGTTAAAAGGGCCATGCTGAAAAAAGTGTCAAAACCAGAAATACAGGAAAGGCCATGGAGAAATGGGAGCCGTGCTACACTGATGGGCGGGATGTAAATTGCCAACAGCCACTCTGGAGAAGTGTACGGTGAGTCCTGAAACGTCTAAAAAGCAAAGCTTAGAGAGCATAGGGCACTTCCACTCATGGGGGTATACATTGGGAAAATTAAAAATCAGCAAGACACAAGCACCCCAAAGTTTAGGGCTGCTCTCTTGACAAGGACCTCCACTTCATTCCACCTTCAATATCCCAGGAAAGAGAAAAATGGATAAAGAAGTTGTGGTCCTTATATACAATGGAATATCACTCAGCCATGAAATCAATGTCATAAGGCTAGTAGCAGCATGATGAGTGGATTTAGGTACGACGATTCTAAGTGAAATAAGTCACACAGAAAAGGACACTTCTCATAATGTATCACTTATAGAGGGAATGTAAAAACCGTTACACTTGAACTGAATTACAAAACAGAACAGAGTCACACATGCAGAAAACACACTATGGCTGCTTAACGGGAAAGGTGAGGTGGGGTGATACATAAAACAAGGGTTTCAAATTAGCTCAGATACCGTTCCATAAAACCAATATGTAATAGACAAGACCTACTCCTTGCTCAGAGAACTGGACTCAACACGCCCTATTCACCGCACAAGAATATATCTGACTAGTAATAATCTTAAAACCTATGTATTGATATCTCCCTGTTAGTGTGTCAAGTGGGTGTAAAGCGGCATAAACACAGCAGTGAAAAGCAGCTAAACCCCATTATAAAAATAAATTACTTTGAAAAACCCATGAAACAAAGACAGTGAAAGAGAGCGAAATTCTTACACAATGCGTTCAGGGGCTGTGATGCAACCTGGATTGACCATATCTAGACCCACAGCTGGATGAGACATAAGGGTGGACACTCTTGGGGCTGAGAGGTTTGGTGAGGTTGGGTGAGCAAACGCAGACCCTTTAAAGTAATACTGCGTGGTACCCATCGCATGGGTCCCAAATCTCCAGGTTCAAGGGCATCTTCCTACATCGAAAACATGCATGAGAAAACAAAAAGATGGTACACCGTGTGATGGGGAAAGGTTTCTAAAACGCACCTCATTTCTCTTCTCCTTGTGCCCGGGTTCGCCATTCCAGCCGCTTTACTAACAATCTCCCTACTTGGAGCATCAGCACCTTTAACCTCCTGTTCCGTACAGGTTGCAATTTGTCCTGAGGATGAACGGGAAGACTTGGAACCAATGAGAGACTAGCTCTTGGTGTAGTGACAGGCACAGGTCACTCTATTTTCCCATCAGGAAGAAGAATTAACCACAGGCTCAGCCTGCCCCCCGGAACCAGAGCAGGGCCTGAAGCCATCCTGCGCTTTTGCGGCCAGCTCCCTAAAAAGCGAGTTGTAAAATGGAGCTTCAGGGCACTGCAATTCACAAACCTGCAGAGTTATAAATGATAACTCTCGTCCACAAATATATTGAGGGAAGGCAAAGAAGAGGATTTGAAATCAAGGCAGAATTGCAGGAAACAGATTTCAGGAGGTAGATTCGAATCGCCTTTAAAGCACATGAAAAGCGGCAAAACGTTGACAATGATGCCCTTGGCCAAAAAGGGCGTATGCGTTTTTTCCTGAATATATTCAGGAAAAAATGCATACGCCCTTTTTGGCCAACCAAGCAACCTGGAAAGGCAAATCAGCGCCACA
Organism: Balaenoptera ricei; assembly: GCF_028023285.1. Taxonomy (NCBI): domain Eukaryota; kingdom Metazoa; phylum Chordata; class Mammalia; order Artiodactyla; family Balaenopteridae; genus Balaenoptera; species Balaenoptera ricei. The sequence goes on from NW_026777817.1 coordinate 2,743, forward strand.
AAGAAGACTCGCTTCCCATCGGTTAAAAGGGCCATGCTGAAAAAAGTGTCAAAACCAGAAATGCAGGACAGGCCATGGAGAAATGGGAGCCGTGCTACACTGATGGGCGGGATGTAAATTGCCAACAGACACTCTGGAGAAGTGTACGGTGAGTCCTGAAACGTCTAAATAACAAAGCTTAGAGAGCATAGGGCACTTCCACTCATGGGGGTATACATTGGGAAAATTAAAAATCAGCAAGACACAAGCACCCCAAAGTTTAGGGCTGCTCTGTTGACAAGGACCTCCACTTCATTCCACCTTCAATATCCCAGGAAAGAGAAAAATTGATAAAGGAGTTGTGGTCCTTATGTACAATGGAATACCACTCAGCCATGAAATTAATGTCATAAGGCTAGTAGCAGCATGATGAGTGGATTTAGGTACGACGATTCTAAGTGAAATAAGTCACACAGAAAAGGACACTTCTCATAAGGTATCACTGATAGAGGGAATGTAAAAACCGTTACACTTGAACTGAATTACAAAACAGAACGGAGTCACACATGCAGAAAACACACTATGGCTGCTTAACGGGAAAGGTGAGGTGGGGTGATACATAAAACAAGGGTTTCAAATTAGCTCAGATACCGTTCCATAAACCCAATATGTAATAGACAAGACCTACTCCTTGCTCAGAGAACTGGTCTCAACACGCCCCATTCACCGCACAAGAATATATCTGACTAGTAATAATCTTAAAACCTATGTATTGATATCTCTCTGTTAGTGTGTCAAGTGGGTGTAAAGCGGCATAAACACAGCAGTGAAAAGCAGCTAAACCCCATTATAAAAATAAATTACTTCGAAATACCCATGAAACAAAGACAGTGAAAGAGAGCGAAATTCTTACACAATGCGTCCAGGGGCTGTGATGCAACCTGGATTGACCATATCTAGACCCACAGCTGGATGAGACATAAGGGTGGACACTCTTGGGGCTGAGAGGTTTGGTGAGGTTGGGTGAGCAAACGCAGACCCTTTAAAGTAATACTGCGTGGTACCCATCGCATGGGTCCCAAATCTCCAGGTTCAAGGGCATCTTGCTACATCGAAAACATGCATGAGAAACCCAGAAGATGGTACACCGTGTGATGGGGAAAGGTTTCTAAAACGCACCTCATTTCTCATCTCCTTGTGCTCGGGTTCGCCATTCCAGCCACTTTACTAGCAATCTCCCTACTTGGAGCATCAGCACCTTTAACCTCCTGTTCCGTACAGGTTGCAATTTGTCCTGAGGATGAACGGGAAGACTTGGAACCAATGAGAGACTAGCTCCTGGTGTAGGGACAGGCACAGGTCACTCTATTTTCCCATCAGGAAGAAGAATTAACCACAGGCTCAGCCTGCCCCCCGGAACCAGAACAGGGCCTGAAGCCATCCTGCGCTTTTGCGGCCAGCTCCCTAAAAAGCGAGTTGTAAAATGGAGCTTCAGGGCACTGCAATTCACAAACCTGCAGAGTTATAAATGATAACTCTTGTCCACAAATATATTGAGGGAAGGCAAAGAAGAGGATTTGAAATCAAGGCAGAATTGCAGGAAACAGATTTCCGGAGGTAGATTCGAATCGCCTTTAAAGCACATGAAAAGCGCCAAAACGTTGACAATGATGCCCTTGGCCAAAAAGGGCGTATGCGTTTTTTCCTGAATATATTCAGGAAAAAACGCATACGCCCTTTTTGGCCAACCAAGCAACCTGGAAAGGCAAATCAGCGCTACAAAGAAGTCTCGCTTCCCATCGGTTAAAAGGGCCATGCTGAAAAAAGTGTCAAAACCAGAAATACAGGAAAGGCCATGGAGAAATGGGAGCCGTGCTACACTGATGGGCGGGATGTAAATTGCCAACAGCCACTCTGGAGAAGTGTACGGTGAGTCCTGAAACGTCTAAAAAGCAAAGCTTAGAGAGCATAGGGCACTTCCACTCATGGGGGTATACATTGGGAAAATTAAAAATCAGCAAGACACAAGCACCCCAAAGTTTAGGGCTGCTCTCTTGACAAGGACCTCCACTTCATTCCACCTTCAATATCCCAGGAAAGAGAAAAATGGATAAAGAAGTTGTGGTCCTTATATACAATGGAATATCACTCAGCCATGAAATCAATGTCATAAGGCTAGTAGCAGCATGATGAGTGGATTTAGGTACGACGATTCTAAGTGAAATAAGTCACACAGAAAAGGACACTTCTCATAATGTATCACTTATAGAGGGAATGTAAAAACCGTTACACTTGAACTGAATTACAAAACAGAACAGAGTCACACATGCAGAAAACACACTATGGCTGCTTAACGGGAAAGGTGAGGTGGGGTGATACATAAAACAAGGGTTTCAAATTAGCTCAGATACCGTTCCATAAAACCAATATGTAATAGACAAGACCTACTCCTTGCTCAGAGAACTGGACTCAACACGCCCTATTCACCGCACAAGAATATATCTGACTAGTAATAATCTTAAAACCTATGTATTGATATCTCCCTGTTAGTGTGTCAAGTGGGTGTAAAGCGGCATAAACACAGCAGTGAAAAGCAGCTAAACCCCATTATAAAAATAAATTACTTTGAAAAACCCATGAAACAAAGACAGTGAAAGAGAGCGAAATTCTTACACAATGCGTTCAGGGGCTGTGATGCAACCTGGATTGACCATATCTAGACCCACAGCTGGATGAGACATAAGGGTGGACACTCTTGGGGCTGAGAGGTTTGGTGAGGTTGGGTGAGCAAACGCAGACCCTTTAAAGTAATACTGCGTGGTACCCATCGCATGGGTCCCAAATCTCCAGGTTCAAGGGCATCTTCCTACATCGAAAACATGCATGAGAAAACAAAAAGATGGTACACCGTGTGATGGGGAAAGGTTTCTAAAACGCACCTCATTTCTCTTCTCCTTGTGCCCGGGTTCGCCATTCCAGCCGCTTTACTAACAATCTCCCTACTTGGAGCATCAGCACCTTTAACCTCCTGTTCCGTACAGGTTGCAATTTGTCCTGAGGATGAACGGGAAGACTTGGAACCAATGAGAGACTAGCTCTTGGTGTAGTGACAGGCACAGGTCACTCTATTTTCCCATCAGGAAGAAGAATTAACCACAGGCTCAGCCTGCCCCCCGGAACCAGAGCAGGGCCTGAAGCCATCCTGCGCTTTTGCGGCCAGCTCCCTAAAAAGCGAGTTGTAAAATGGAGCTTCAGGGCACTGCAATTCACAAACCTGCAGAGTTATAAATGATAACTCTCGTCCACAAATATATTGAGGGAAGGCAAAGAAGAGGATTTGAAATCAAGGCAGAATTGCAGGAAACAGATTTCAGGAGGTAGATTCGAATCGCCTTTAAAGCACATGAAAAGCGGCAAAACGTTGACAATGATGCCCTTGGCCAAAAAGGGCGTATGCGTTTTTTCCTGAATATATTCAGGAAAAAATGCATACGCCCTTTTTGGCCAACCAAGCAACCTGGAAAGGCAAATCAGCGCCACAAAGAAGACTCGCTTCCCATCGGTTAAAAGGGCCATGCTGAAAAAAGTGTCAAAACCAGAAATGCAGGACAGGCCATGGAGAAATGGGAGCCGTGCTACACTGATGGGCGGGATGTAAATTGCCAACAGACACTCTGGAGAAGTGTACGGTGAGTCCTGAAACGTCTAAATAACAAAGCTTAGAGAGCATAGGGCACTTCCACTCATGGGGGTATACATTGGGAAAATTAAAAATCAGCAAGACACAAGCACCCCAAAGTTTAGGGCTGCTCTGTTGACAAGGACCTCCACTTCATTCCACCTTCAATATCCCAGGAAAGAGAAAAATTGATAAAGGAGTTGTGGTCCTTATGTACAATGGAATACCACTCAGCCATGAAATTAATGTCATAAGGCTAGTAGCAGCATGATGAGTGGATTTAGGTACGACGATTCTAAGTGAAATAAGTCACACAGAAAAGGACACTTCTCATAAGGTATCACTGATAGAGGGAATGTAAAAACCGTTACACTTGAACTGAATTACAAAACAGAACGGAGTCACACATGCAGAAAACACACTATGGCTGCTTAACGGGAAAGGTGAGGTGGGGTGATACATAAAACAAGGGTTTCAAATTAGCTCAGATACCGTTCCATAAACCCAATATGTAATAGACAAGACCTACTCCTTGCTCAGAGAACTGGTCTCAACACGCCCCATTCACCGCACAAGAATATATCTGACTAGTAATAATCTTAAAACCTATGTATTGATATCTCTCTGTTAGTGTGTCAAGTGGGTGTAAAGCGGCATAAACACAGCAGTGAAAAGCAGCTAAACCCCATTATAAAAATAAATTACTTTGAAAAACCCATGAAACAAAGACAGTGAAAGAGAGCGAAATTCTTACACAATGCGTTCAGGGGCTGTGATGCAACCTGGATTGACCATATCTAGACCCACAGCTGGATGAGACATAAGGGTGGACACTCTTGGGGCTGAGAGGTTTGGTGAGGTTGGGTGAGCAAACGCAGACCCTTTAAAGTAATACTGCGTGGTACCCATCGCATGGGTCCCAAATCTCCAGGTTCAAGGGCATCTTGCTACATCGAAAACATGCATGAGAAACCCAGAAGATGGTACACCGTGTGATGGGGAAAGATTTCTAAAACGCACCTCATTTCTCATCTCCTTGTGCTCGGGTTCGCCATTCCAGCCACTTTACTAGCAATCTCCCTACTTGGAGCATCAGCACCTTTAACCTCCTGTTCCGTACAGGTTGCAATTTGTCCTGAGGATGAACGGGAAGACTTGGAACCAATGAGAGACTAGCTCCTGGTGTAGGGACAGGCACAGGTCACTCTATTTTCCCATCAGGAAGAAGAATTAACCACAGGCTCAGCCTGCCCCCCGGAACCAGAACAGGGCCTGAAGCCATCCTGCGCTTTTGCGGCCAGCTCCCTAAAAAGCGAGTTGTAAAATGGAGCTTCAGGGCACTGCAATTCACAAACCTGCAGAGTTATAAATGATAACTCTCGTCCACAAATATATTGAGGGAAGGCAAAGAAGAGGATTTGAAATCAAGGCAGAATTGCAGGAAACAAATTGCAGGAGGTAGATTCGAATCGCCTTTAAAGCACATGAAAAGCGCCAAAACGTTGACAATGATGCCCTTGGCCAAAAAGGGCGTATGCGTTTTTTCCTGAATATATTCAGGAAAAAACGCATACGCCCTTTTTGGCCAACCAAGCAACCTGGAAAGGCAAATCAGGGCTACAAAGAAGTCTCGCTTCCCATCGGTTAAAAGGGCCATGCTGAAAAAAGTGTCAAAACCAGAAATACAGGAAAGGCCATGGAGAAATGGGAGCCGTGCTACACTGATGGGCGGGATGTAAATTGCCAACAGCCACTCTGGAGAAGTGTACGGTGAGTCCTGAAACGTCTAAAAAGCAAAGCTTAGAGAGCATAGGGCACTTCCACTCATGGGGGTATACATTGGGAAAATTAAAAATCAGCAAGACACAAGCACCCCAAAGTTTAGAGCTGCTCTCTTGACAAGGACCTCCACTTCATTCCACCTTCAATATCCCAGGAAAGAGAAAAATGGATAAAGAAGTTGTGGTCCTTATATACAATGGAATATCACTCAGCCATGAAATCAATGTCATAAGGCTAGTAGCAGCATGATGAGTGGATTTAGGTACGACGATTCTAAGTGAAATAAGTCACACAGAAAAGGACACTTCTCATAATGTATCACTTATAGAGGGAATGTAAAAACCGTTACACTTGAACTGAATTACAAAACAGAACAGAGTCACACATGCAGAAAACACACTATGGCTGCTTAACGGGAAAGGTGAGGTGGGGTGATACATAAAACAAGGGTTTCAAATTAGCTCAGATACCGTTCCATAAAACCAATATGTAATAGACAAGACCTACTCCTTGCTCAGAGAACTGGACTCAACACGCCCTATTCACCGCACAAGAATATATCTGACTAGTAATAATCTTAAAACCTATGTATTGATATCTCTCTGTTAGTGTGTCAAGTGGGTGTAAAGCGGCATAAACACAGCAGTGAAAAGCAGCTAAACCCCATTATAAAAATAAATTACTTCGAAATACCCATGAAACAAAGACAGTGAAAGAGAGCGAAATTCTTACACAATGCGTCCAGGGGCTGTGATGCAACCTGGATTGACCATATCTAGACCCACAGCTGGATGAGACATAAGGGTGGACACTCTTGGGGCTGAGAGGTTTGGTGAGGTTGGGTGAGCAAACGCAGACCCTTTAAAGTAATACTGCGTGGTACCCATCGCATGGGTCCCAAATCTCCAGGTTCAAGGGCATCTTGCTACATCGAAAACATGCATGAGAAACCCAGAAGATGGTACACCGTGTGATGGGGAAAGGTTTCTAAAACGCACCTCATTTCTCATCTCCTTGTGCTCGGGTTCGCCATTCCAGCCACTTTACTAGCAATCTCCCTACTTGGAGCATCAGCACCTTTAACCTCCTGTTCCGTACAGGTTGCAATTTGTCCTGAGGATGAACGGGAAGACTTGGAACCAATGAGAGACTAGCTCCTGGTGTAGGGACAGGCACAGGTCACTCTATTTTCCCATCAGGAAGAAGAATTAACCACAGGCTCAGCCTGCCCCCCGGAACCAGAACAGGGCCTGAAGCCATCCTGCGCTTTTGCGGCCAGCTCCCTAAAAAGCGAGTTGTAAAATGGAGCTTCAGGGCACTGCAATTCACAAACCTGCAGAGTTATAAATGATAACTCTTGTCCACAAATATATTGAGGGAAGGCAAAGAAGAGGATTTGAAATCAAGGCAGAATTGCAGGAAACAGATTTCAGGAGGTAGATTCGAATCGCCTTTAAAGCACATGAAAAGCGCCAAAACGTTGACAATGATGCCCTTGGCCAAAAAGGGCGTATGCGTTTTTTCCTGAATATATTCAGGAAAAAACGCATACGCCCTTTTTGGCCAACCAAGCAACCTGGAAAGGCAAATCAGCGCTACAAAGAAGTCTCGCTTCCCATCGGTTAAAAGGGCCATGCTGAAAAAAGTGTCAAAACCAGAAATACAGGAAAGGCCATGGAGAAATGGGAGCCGTGCTACACTGATGGGCGGGATGTAAATTGCCAACAGCCACTCTGGAGAAGTGTACGGTGAGTCCTGAAACGTCTAAAAAGCAAAGCTTAGAGAGCATAGGGCACTTCCACTCATGGGGGTATACATTGGGAAAATTAAAAATCAGCAAGACACAAGCACCCCAAAGTTTAGGGCTGCTCTCTTGACAAGGACCTCCACTTCATTCCACCTTCAATATCCCAGGAAAGAGAAAAATGGATAAAGAAGTTGTGGTCCTTATATACAATGGAATATCACTCAGCCATGAAATCAATGTCATAAGGCTAGTAGCAGCATGATGAGTGGATTTAGGTACGACGATTCTAAGTGAAATAAGTCACACAGAAAAGGACACTTCTCATAATGTATCACTTATAGAGGGAATGTAAAAACCGTTACACTTGAACTGAATTACAAAACAGAACAGAGTCACACATGCAGAAAACACACTATGGCTGCTTAACGGGAAAGGTGAGGTGGGGTGATACATAAAACAAGGGTTTCAAATTAGCTCAGATACCGTTCCATAAAACCAATATGTAATAGACAAGACCTACTCCTTGCTCAGAGAACTGGACTCAACACGCCCTATTCACCGCACAAGAATATATCTGACTAGTAATAATCTTAAAACCTATGTATTGATATCTCCCTGTTAGTGTGTCAAGTGGGTGTAAAGCGGCATAAACACAGCAGTGAAAAGCAGCTAAACCCCATTATAAAAATAAATTACTTTGAAAAACCCATGAAACAAAGACAGTGAAAGAGAGCGAAATTCTTACACAATGCGTTCAGGGGCTGTGATGCAACCTGGATTGACCATATCTAGACCCACAGCTGGATGAGACATAAGGGTGGACACTCTTGGGGCTGAGAGGTTTGGTGAGGTTGGGTGAGCAAACGCAGACCCTTTAAAGTAATACTGCGTGGTACCCATCGCATGGGTCCCAAATCTCCAGGTTCAAGGGCATCTTCCTACATCGAAAACATGCATGAGAAAACAAAAAGATGGTACACCGTGTGATGGGGAAAGGTTTCTAAAACGCACCTCATTTCTCTTCTCCTAGTGCCCGGGTTCGCCATTCCAGCCGCTTTACTAACAATCTCCCTACTTGGAGCATCAGCACCTTTAACCTCCTGTTCCGTACAGGTTGCAATTTGTCCTGAGGATGAACGGGAAGACTTGGAACCAATGAGAGACTAGCTCTTGGTGTAGTGACAGGCACAGGTCACTCTATTTTCCCATCAGGAAGAAGAATTAACCACAGGCTCAGCCTGCCCCCCGGAACCAGAGCAGGGCCTGAAGCCATCCTGCGCTTTTGCGGCCAGCTCCCTAAAAAGCGAGTTGTAAAATGGAGCTTCAGGGCACTGCAATTCACAAACCTGCAGAGTTATAAATGATAACTCTCGTCCACAAATATATTGAGGGAAGGCAAAGAAGAGGATTTGAAATCAAGGCAGAATTGCAGGAAACAGATTTCAGGAGGTAGATTCGAATCGCCTTTAAAGCACATGAAAAGCGGCAAAACGTTGACAATGATGCCCTTGGCCAAAAAGGGCGTATGCGTTTTTTCCTGAATATATTCAGGAAAAAATGCATACGCCCTTTTTGGCCAACCAAGCAACCTGGAAAGGCAAATCAGCGCCACAAAGAAGACTCGCTTCCCATCGGTTAAAAGGGCCATGCTGAAAAAAGTGTCAAAACCAGAAATGCAGGACAGGCCATGGAGAAATGGGAGCCGTGCTACACTGATGGGCGGGATGTAAATTGCCAACAGACACTCTGGAGAAGTGTACGGTGAGTCCTGAAACGTCTAAATAACAAAGCTTAGAGAGCATAGGGCACTTCCACTCATGGGGGTATACATTGGGAAAATTAAAAATCAGCAAGACACAAGCACCCCAAAGTTTAGGGCTGCTCTGTTGACAAGGACCTCCACTTCATTCCACCTTCAATATCCCAGGAAAGAGAAAAATTGATAAAGGAGTTGTGGTCCTTATGTACAATGGAATACCACTCAGCCATGAAATTAATGTCATAAGGCTAGTAGCAGCATGATGAGTGGATTTAGGTACGACGATTCTAAGTGAAATAAGTCACACAGAAAAGGACACTTCTCATAAGGTATCACTGATAGAGGGAATGTAAAAACCGTTACACTTGAACTAAATTACAAAACAGAACGGAGTCACACATGCAGAAAACACACTATGGCTGCTTAACGGGAAAGGTGAGGTGGGGTGATACATAAAACAAGGGTTTCAAATTAGCTCAGATACCGTTCCATAAACCCAATATGTAATAGACAAGATCTACTCCTTGCTCAGAGAACTGGTCTCAACACGCCCCATTCACCGCACAAGAATATATCTGACTAGTAATAATCTTAAAACCTATGTATTGATATCTGTCTGTTAGTGTGTCAAGTGGGTGTAAAGCGGCATAAACACAGCAGTGAAAAGCAGCTAAACCCCATTATAAAAATAAATTACTTCGAAATACCCATGAAACAAAGACAGTGAAAGAGAGCGAAATTCTTACACAATGCGTTCAGGGGCTGTGATGCAACCTGGATTGACCATATCTAGACCCACAGCTGGATGAGACATAAGGGTGGACACTCTTGGGGCTGAGAGGTTTGGTGAGGTTGGGTGAGCAAACGCAGACCCTTTAAAGTAATACTGCGTGGTACCCATCGCATGGGTCCCAAATCTCCAGGTTCAAGGGCATCTTGCTCCATCGAAAACATGCATGAGAAACCCAGAAGATGGTACACCGTGTGATGGGGAAAGGTTTCTAAAACGCACCTCATTTCTCATCTCCTTGTGCTCGGGTTCGCCATTCCAGCCACTTTACTAGCAATCTCCCTACTTGGAGCATCAGCACCTTTAACCTCCTGTTCCGTACAGGTTGCAATTTGTCCTGAGGATGAACGGGAAGACTTGGAACCAATGAGAGACTAGCTCCTGGTGTAGGGACAGGCACAGGTCACTCTATTTTCCCATCAGGAAGAAGAATTAACCACAGGCTCAGCCTGCCCCCCGGAACCAGAACAGGGCCTGAAGCCATCCTGCGCTTTTGCGGCCAGCTCCCTAAAAAGCGAGTTGTAAAATGGAGCTTCAGGGCACTGCAATTCACAAACCTGCAGAGTTATAAATGATAACTCTCGTCCACAAATATATTGAGGGAAGGCAAAGAAGAGGATTTGAAATCAAGGCAGAATTGCAGGAAACAGATTTCAGGAGGTAGATTCGAATCGCCTTTAAAGCACATGAAAAGCGGCAAAACGTTGACAATGATGCCCTTGGCCAAAAAGGGCGTATGCGTTCTTTCCTGAATATATTCAGGAAAAAACGCATACGCCCTTTTTGGCCAACCAAGCAACCTGGAAAGGCAAATCAGCGCTACAAAGAAGTCTCGCTTCCCATCGGTTAAAAGGGCCATGCTGAAAAAAGTGTCAAAACCAGAAATACAGGAAAGGCCATGGAGAAATGGGAGCCGTGCTACACTGATGGGCGGGATGTAAATTGCCAACAGCCACTCTGGAGAAGTGTACGGTGAGTCCTGAAACGTCTAAAAAGCAAAGCTTAGAGAGCATAGGGCACTTCCACTCATGGGGGTATACATTGGGAAAATTAAAAATCAGCAAGACACAAGCACCCCAAAGTTTAGGGCTGCTCTCTTGACAAGGACCTCCACTTCATTCCACCTTCAATATCCCAGGAAAGATAAAAATGGATAAAGAAGTTGTGGTCCTTATATACAATGGAATATCACTCAGCCATGAAATCAATGTCATAAGGCTAGTAGCAGCATGATGAGTGGATTTAGGTACGACGATTCTAAGTGAAATAAGTCACACAGAAAAGGACACTTCTCATAATGTATCACTTATAGAGGGAATGTAAAAACCGTTACACTTGAACTGAATTACAAAACAGAACACAGTCACACATGCAGAAAACACACTATGGCTGCTTAACGGGAAAGGTGAGGTGGGGTGATACATAAAACAAGGGTTTCAAATTAGCTCAGATACCGTTCCATAAAACCAATATGTAATAGACAAGACCTACTCCTTGCTCAGAGAACTGGACTCAACACGCCCTATTCACCGCACAAGAATATATCTGACTAGTAATAATCTTAAAACCTATGTATTGATATCTCCCTGTTAGTGTGTCAAGTGGGTGTAAAGCGGCATAAACACAGCAGTGAAAAGCAGCTAAACCCCATTATAAAAATAAATTACTTTGAAAAACCCATGAAACAAAGACAGTGAAAGAGAGCGAAATTCTTACACAATGCGTTCAGGGGCTGTGATGCAACCTGGATTGACCATATCTAGACCCACAGCTGGATGAGACATAAGGGTGGACACTCTTGGGGCTGAGAGGTTTGGTGAGGTTGGGTGAGCAAACGCAGACCCTTTAAAGTAATACTGCGTGGTACCCATCGCATGGGTCCCAAATCTCCAGGTTCAAGGGCATCTTCCTACATCGAAAACATGCATGAGAAAACAAAAAGATGGTACACCGTGTGATGGGGAAAGGTTTCTAAAACGCACCTCATTTCTCTTCTCCTAGTGCCCGGGTTCGCCATTCCAGCCGCTTTACTAACAATCTCCCTACTTGGAGCATCAGCACCTTTAACCTCCTGTTCCGTACAGGTTGCAATTTGTCCTGAGGATGAACGGGAAGACTTGGAACCAATGAGAGACTAGCTCTTGGTGTAGTGACAGGCACAGGTCACTCTATTTTCCCATCAGGAAGAAGAATTAACCACAGGCTCAGCCTGCCCCCCGGAACCAGAGCAGGGCCTGAAGCCATCCTGCGCTTTTGCGGCCAGCTCCCTAAAAAGCGAGTTGTAAAATGGAGCTTCAGGGCACTGCAATTCACAAACCTGCAGAGTTATAAATGATAACTCTCGTCCACAAATATATTGAGGGAAGGCAAAGAAGAGGATTTGAAATCAAGGCAGAATTGCAGGAAACAGATTTCAGGAGGTAGATTCGAATCGCCTTTAAAGCACATGAAAAGCGGCAAAACGTTGACAATGATGCCCTTGGCCAAAAAGGGCGTATGCGTTTTTTCCTGAATATATTCAGGAAAAAATGCATACGCCCTTTTTGGCCAACCAAGCAACCTGGAAAGGCAAATCAGCGCCACAAAGAAGACTCGCTTCCCATCGGTTAAAAGGGCCATGCTGAAAAAAGTGTCAAAACCAGAAATGCAGGACAGGCCATGGAGAAATGGGAGCCGTGCTACACTGATGGGCGGGATGTAAATTGCCAACAGACACTCTGGAGAAGTGTACGGTGAGTCCTGAAACGTCTAAATAACAAAGCTTAGAGAGCATAGGGCACTTCCACTCATGGGGGTATACATTGGGAAAATTAAAAATCAGCAAGACACAAGCACCCCAAAGTTTAGGGCTGCTCTGTTGACAAGGACCTCCACTTCATTCCACCTTCAATATCCCAGGAAAGAGAAAAATTGATAAAGGAGTTGTGGTCCTTATGTACAATGGAATACCACTCAGCCATGAAATTAATGTCATAAGGCTAGTAGCAGCATGATGAGTGGATTTAGGTACGACGATTCTAAGTGAAATAAGTCACACAGAAAAGGACACTTCTCATAAGGTATCACTGATAGAGGGAATGTAAAAACCGTTACACTTGAACTGAATTACAAAACAGAACGGAGTCACACATGCAGAAAACACACTATGGCTGCTTAACGGGAAAGGTGAGGTGGGGTGATACATAAAACAAGGGTTTCAAATTAGCTCAGATACCGTTCCATAAACCCAATATGTAATAGACAAGATCTACTCCTTGCTCAGAGAACTGGTCTCAACACGCCCCATTCACCGCACAAGAATATATCTGACTAGTAATAATCTTAAAACCTATGTATTGATATCTGTCTGTTAGTGTGTCAAGTGGGTGTAAAGCGGCATAAACACAGCAGTGAAAAGCAGCTAAACCCCATTATAAAAATAAATTACTTCGAAATACCCATGAAACAAAGACAGTGAAAGAGAGCGAAATTCTTACACAATGCGTTCAGGGGCTGTGATGCAACCTGGATTGACCATATCTAGACCCACAGCTGGATGAGACATAAGGGTGGACACTCTTGGGGCTGAGAGGTTTGGTGAGGTTGGGTGAGCAAACGCAGACCCTTTAAAGTAATACTGCGTGGTACCCATCGCATGGGTCCCAAATCTCCAGGTTCAAGGGCATCTTGCTCCATCGAAAACATGCATGAGAAACCCAGAAGATGGTACACCGTGTGATGGGGAAAGGTTTCTAAAACGCACCTCATTTCTCATCTCCTTGTGCTCGGGTTCGCCATTCCAGCCACTTTACTAGCAATCTCCCTACTTGGAGCATCAGCACCTTTAACCTCCTGTTCCGTACAGGTTGCAATTTGTCCTGAGGATGAACGGGAAGACTTGGAACCAATGAGAGACTAGCTCCTGGTGTAGGGACAGGCACAGGTCACTCTATTTTCCCATCAGGAAGAAGAATTAACCACAGGCTCAGCCTGCCCCCCGGAACCAGAACAGGGCCTGAAGCCATCCTGCGCTTTTGCGGCCAGCTCCCTAAAAAGCGAGTTGTAAAATGGAGCTTCAGGGCACTGCAATTCACAAACCTGCAGAGTTATAAATGATAACTCTCGTCCACAAATATATTGAGGGAAGGCAAAGAAGAGGATTTGAAATCAAGGCAGAATTGCAGGAAACAGATTTCAGGAGGTAGATTCGAATCGCCTTTAAAGCACATGAAAAGCGGCAAAACGTTGACAATGATGCCCTTGGCCAAAAAGGGCGTATGCGTTTTTTCCTGAATATATTCAGGAAAAAACGCATACGCCCTTTTTGGCCAACCAAGCAACCTGGAAAGGCAAATCAGCGCTACAAAGAAGTCTCGCTTCCCATCGGTTAAAAGGGCCATGCTGAAAAAAGTGTCAAAACCAGAAATACAGGAAAGGCCATGGAGAAATGGGAGCCGTGCTACACTGATGGGCGGGATGTAAATTGCCAACAGCCACTCTGGAGAAGTGTACGGTGAGTCCTGAAACGTCTAAAAAGCAAAGCTTAGAGAGCATAGGGCACTTCCACTCATGGGGGTATACATTGGGAAAATTAAAAATCAGCAAGACACAAGCACCCCAAAGTTTAGGGCTGCTCTCTTGACAAGGACCTCCACTTCATTCCACCTTCAATATCCCAGGAAAGATAAAAATGGATAAAGAAGTTGTGGTCCTTATATACAATGGAATATCACTCAGCCATGAAATCAATGTCATAAGGCTAGTAGCAGCATGATGAGTGGATTTAGGTACGACGATTCTAAGTGAAATAAGTCACACAGAAAAGGACACTTCTCATAATGTATCACTTATAGAGGGAATGTAAAAACCGTTACACTTGAACTGAATTACAAAACAGAACAGAGTCACACATGCAGAAAACACACTATGGCTGCTTAACGGGAAAGGTGAGGTGGGGTGATACATAAAACAAGGGTTTCAAATTAGCTCAGATACCGTTCCATAAACCCTATATGTAATAGACAAGATCTACTCCTTGCTCAGAGAACTGGTCTCAACACGCCCCATTCACCGCACAAGAATATATCTGACTAGTAATAATCTTAAAACCTATGTATTGATATCTCTCTGTTAGTGTGTCAAGTGGGTGTAAAGCGGCATAAACACAGCAGTGAAAAGCAGCTAAACCCCATTATAAAAATAAATTACTTCGAAATACCCATGAAACAAAGACAGTGAAAGAGAGAGAAATTCTTACACAATGCGTTCAGGGGCTGTGATGCAACCTGGATTGACCATATCTAGACCCACAGCTGGATGAGACATAAGGGTGGACATTCTTGGGGCTGAGAGGTTTGGTGAGGTTGGGTGAGCAAACGCAGACCCTTTAAAGTAATACTGCGTGGTACCCATCGCATGGGTCCCAAATCTCCAGGTTCAAGGGCATCTTGCTCCATCGAAAACATGCATGAGAAACCCAGAAGATGGTACACCGTGTGATGGGGAAAGGTTTCTAAAACGCACCTCATTTCTCATCTCCTTGTGCTCGGGTTCGCCATTCCAGCCACTTTACTAGCAATCTCCCTACTTGGAGCATCAGCACCTTTAACCTCCTGTTCCGTACAGGTTGCAATTTGTCCTGAGGATGAACGGGAAGACTTGGAACCAATGAGAGACTAGCTCCTGGTGTAGGGACAGGCACAGGTGACACTATTTTCCCATCAGGAAGAAGAATTAACCACAGGCTCAGCCTGCCCCCTGGAACCAGAACAGGGCCTGAAGCCATCCTGCGCTTTTGCGGCCAGCTCCCTAAAAAGCGAGTTGTAAAATGGAGCTTCAGGGCACTGCAATTCACAAACCTGCAGAGTTATAAATGATAACTCTCGTCCACAAATATATTGAGGGAAGGCAAAGAAGAGGATTTGAAATCAAGGCAGAATTGCAGGAAACAGATTTCAGGAGGTAGATTCGAATCGCCTTTAAAGCACATGAAAAGCGGCAAAACGTTGACAATGATGCCCTTGGCCAAAAAGGGCGTATGCGTTTTTTCCTGAATATATTCAGGAAAAAACGCATACGCCCTTTTTGGCCAACCAAGCAACCTGGAAAGGCAAATCAGCGCTACAAAGAAGTCTCGCTTCCCATCGGTTAAAAGGGCCATGCTGAAAAAAGTGTCAAAACCAGAAATACAGGAAAGGCCATGGAGAAATGGGAGCCGTGCTACACTGATGGGCAGGATGTAAATTGCCAACAGCCACCCTGGAGAAGTTTACGGTGAGTCCTGAAACGTCTAAAAAGCAAAGCTTAGAGAGCATAGGGCACTTCCACTCATGGGGGTATACATTGGGAAAATTAAAAATCAGCAAGACACAAGCACCCCAAAGTTTAGGGCTGCTCTCTTGACAAGGACCTCCACTTCATTCCACCTTCAATATCCCAGGAAAGAGAAAAATGGATAAAGAAGTTGTGGTCCTTATATACAATGGAATATCACTCAGCCATGAAATCAATGTCATAAGGCTAGTAGCAGCATGATGAGTGGATTTAGGTACGACGATTCTAAGTGAAATAAGTCACACAGAAAAGGACACTTCTCATAATGTATCACTTATAGAGGGAATGTAAAAACCGTTACACTTGAACTGAATTACAAAACAGAACAGAGTCACACATGCAGAAAACACACTATGGCTGCTTAACGGGAAAGGTGAGGTGGGGTGATACATAAAACAAGGGTTTCAAATTAGCTCAGATACCGTTCCATAAAACCAATATGTAATAGACAAGACCTACTCCTTGCTCAGAGAACTGGACTCAACACGCCCTATTCACCGCACAAGAATATATCTGACTAGTAATAATCTTAAAACCTATGTATTGATATCTCTCTGTTAGTGTGTCAAGTGGGTGTAAAGCGGCATAAACACAGCAGTGAAAAGCAGCTAAACCCCATTATAAAAATAAATTACTTTGAAAAACCCATGAAACAAAGACAGTGAAAGAGAGCGAAATTCTTACACAATGCGTTCAGGGGCTGTGATGCAACCTGGATTGACCATATCTAGACCCACAGCTGGATGAGACATAAGGGTGGACACTCTTGGGGCTGAGAGGTTTGGTGAGGTTGGGTGAGCAAACGCAGACCCTTTAAAGTAATACTGCGTGGTACCCATCGCATGGGTCCCAAATCTCCAGGTTCAAGGGCATCTTCCTACATCGAAAACATGCATGAGAAAACAAAAAGATGGTACACCGTGTGATGGGGAAAGGTTTCTAAAACGCACCTCATTTCTCTTCTCCTTGTGCCCGGGTTCGCCATTCCAGCCGCTTTACTAACAATCTCCCTACTTGGAGCATCAGCACCTTTAACCTCCTGTTCCGTACAGGTTGCAATTTGTCCTGAGGATGAACGGGAAGACTTGGAACCAATGAGAGACTAGCTCTTGGTGTAGTGACAGGCACAGGTCACTCTATTTTCCCATCAGGAAGAAGAATTAACCACAGGCTCAGCCTGCCCCCCGGAACCAGAGCAGGGCCTGAAGCCATCCTGCGCTTTTGCGGCCAGCTCCCTAAAAAGCGAGTTGTAAAATGGAGCTTCAGGGCACTGCAATTCACAAACCTGCAGAGTTATAAATGATAACTCTCGTCCACAAATATATTGAGGGAAGGCAAAGAAGAGGATTTGAAATCAAGGCAGAATTGCAGGAAACAGATTTCAGGAGGTAGATTCGAATCGCCTTTAAAGCACATGAAAAGCGGCAAAACGTTGACAATGATGCCCTTGGCCAAAAAGGGCGTATGCGTTTTTTCCTGAATATATTCAGGAAAAAATGCATACGCCCTTTTTGGCCAACCAAGCAACCTGGAAAGGCAAATCAGCGCCACAAAGAAGACTCGCTTCCCATCGGTTAAAAGGGCCATGCTGAAAAAAGTGTCAAAACCAGAAATGCAGGACAGGCCATGGAGAAATGGGAGCCGTGCTACACTGATGGGCGGGATGTAAATTGCCAACAGACACTCTGGAGAAGTGTACGGTGAGTCCTGAAACGTCTAAATAACATAGCTTAGAGAGCATAGGGCACTTCCACTCATGGGGGTATACATTGGGAAAATTAAAAATCAGCAAGACACAAGCACCCCAAAGTTTAGGGCTGCTCTGTTGACAAGGACCTCCACTTCATTCCACCTTCAATATCCCAGGAAAGAGAAAAATGGATAAAGGAGTTGTGGTCCTTATGTACAATGGAATATCACTCAGCCATGAAATCAATGTCATAAGGCTAGTAGCAGCATGATGAGTGGATTTAGGTACGACGATTCTAAGTGAAATAAGTCACACAGAAAAGGACACTTCTCATAAGGTATCACTGATAGAGGGAATGTAAAAACCGTTACACTTGAACTGAATTACAAAACAGAACGGAGTCACACATGCAGAAAACACACTATGGCTGCTTAACGGGAAAGGTGAGGTGGGGTGATACATAAAACAAGGGTTTCAAATTAGCTCAGATACCGTTCCATAAACCCAATATGTAATAGACAAGATCTACTCCTTGCTCAGAGAACTGGTCTCAACACGCCCCATTCACCGCACAAGAATATATCTGACTAGTAATAATCTTAAAACCTATGTATTGATATCTCTCTGTTAGTGTGTCAAGTGGGTGTAAAGCGGCATAAACACAGCAGTGAAAAGCAGCTAAACCCCATTATAAAAATAAATTACTTCAAAATACCCATGAAACAAAGACAGTGAAAGAGAGCGAAATTCTTACACAATGCGTTCAGGGGCTGTGATGCAACCTGGATTGACCATATCTAGACCCACAGCTGGATGAGACATAAGGGTGGACACTCTTGGGGCTGAGAGGTTTGGTGAGGTTGGGTGAGCAAACGCAGACCCTTTAAAGTAATACTGCGTGGTACCCATCGCATGGGTCCCAAATCTCCAGGTTCAAGGGCATCTTGCTCCATCGAAAACATGCATGAGAAACCCAGAAAATGGTACACCGTGTGATGGGGAAAGGTTTCTAAAACGCACCTCATTTCTCATCTCCTTGTGCTCGGGTTCGCCATTCCAGCCACTTTACTAGCAATCTCCCTACTTGGAGCATCAGCACCTTTAACCTCCTGTTCCGTACAGGTTGCAATTTGTCCTGAGGATGAACGGGAAGACTTGGAACCAATGAGAGACTAGCTCCTGGTGTAGGGACAGGCACAGGTCACTCTATTTTCCCATCAGGAAGAAGAATTAACCACAGGCTCAGCCTGCCCCCCGGAACCAGAACAGGGCCTGAAGCCATCCTGCGCTTTTGCGGCCAGCTCCCTAAAAAGCGAGTTGTAAAATGGAGCTTCAGGGCACTGCAATTCACAAACCTGCAGAGTTATAAATGATAACTCTCGTCCACAAATATATTGAGGGAAGGCAAAGAAGAGGATTTGAAATCAAGGCAGAATTGCAGGAAACAGATTTCAGGAGGTAGATTCGAATCGCCTTTAAAGCACATGAAAAGCGGCAAAACGTTGACAATGATGCCCTTGGCCAAAAAGGGCGTATGCGTTTTTTCCTGAATATATTCAGGAAAAAACGCATACGCCCTTTTTGGCCAACCAAGCAACCTGGAAAGGCAAATCAGCGCTACAAAGAAGTCTCGCTTCCCATCGGTTAAAAGGGCCATGCTGAAAAAAGTGTCAAAACCAGAAATACAGGAAAGGCCATGGAGAAATGGGAGCCGTGCTACACTGATGGGCGGGATGTAAATTGCCAACAGCCACTCTGGAGAAGTGTACGGTGAGTCCTGAAACGTCTAAAAAGCAAAGCTTAGAGAGCATAGGGCACTTCCACTCATGGGGGTATACATTGGGAAAATTAAAAATCAGCAAGACACAAGCACCCCAAAGTTTAGGGCTGCTCTCTTGACAAGGACCTCCACTTCATTCCACCTTCAATATCCCAGGAAAGAGAAAAATGGATAAAGAAGTTGTGGTCCTTATATACAATGGAATATCACTCAGCCATGAAATCAATGTCATAAGGCTAGTAGCAGCATGATGAGTGGATTTAGGTACGACGATTCTAAGTGAAATAAGTCACACAGAAAAGGACACTTCTCATAATGTATCACTTATAGAGGGAATGTAAAAACCGTTACACTTGAACTGAATTACAAAACAGAACGGAGTCACACATGCAGAAAACACACTATGGCTGCTTAACGGGAAAGGTGAGGTGGGGTGATACATAAAACAAGGGTTTCAAATTAGCTCAGATACCGTTCCATAAAACCAATATGTAATAGACAAGACCTACTCCTTGCTCAGAGAACTGGACTCAACACGCCCTATTCACCGCACAAGAATATATCTGACTAGTAATAATCTTAAAACCTATGTATTGATATCTCTCTGTTAGTGTGTCAAGTGGGTGTAAAGCGGCATAAACACAGCAGTGAAAAGCAGCTAAACCCCATTATAAAAATAAATTACTTTGAAAAACCCATGAAACAAAGACAGTGAAAGAGAGCGAAATTCTTACACAATGCGTTCAGGGGCTGTGATGCAACCTGGATTGACCATATCTAGACCCACAGCTGGATGAGACATAAGGGTGGACACTCTTGGGGCTGAGAGGTTTGGTGAGGTTGGGTGAGCAAACGCAGACCCTTTAAAGTAATACTGCGTGGTACCCATCGCATGGGTCCCAAATCTCCAGGTTCAAGGGCATCTTCCTACATCGAAAACATGCATGAGAAAACAAAAAGATGGTACACCATGTGATGGGGAAAGGTTTCTAAAACGCACCTCATTTCTCTTCTCCTTGTGCCCGGGTTCGCCATTCCAGCCGCTTTACTAACAATCTCCCTACTTGGAGCATCAGCACCTTTAACCTCCTGTTCCGTACAGGTTGCAATTTGTCCTGAGGATGAACGGGAAGACTTGGAACCAATGAGAGACTAGCTCTTGGTGTAGTGACAGGCACAGGTCACTCTATTTTCCCATCAGGAAGAAGAATTAACCACAGGCTCAGCCTGCCCCCCGGAACCAGAGCAGGGCCTGAAGCCATCCTGCGCTTTTGCGGCCAGCTCCCTAAAAAGCGAGTTGTAAAATGGAGCTTCAGGGCACTGCAATTCACAAACCTGCAGAGTTATAAATGATAACTCTCGTCCACAAATATATTGAGGGAAGGCAAAGAAGAGGATTTGAAATCAAGGCAGAATTGCAGGAAACAGATTTCAGGAGATAGATTCGAATCGCCTGTAAAGCACATGAAAAGCGGCAAAACGTTGACAATGATGCCCTTGGCCAAAAAGGGCGTATGCGTTTTTTCCTGAATATATTCAGGAAAAAACGCATATGCCCTTTTTGGCCAACCAAGCAACCTGGAAAGGCAAATCAGCGCCACAAAGAAGACGCGCTTCCCATCGGTCAAAAGGGCCATGCTGAAAAAAGTGTCAAAACAGAAATGCAGGACAGGCCATGGAGAAATGGGAGCCGTGCTACACTGATGGGCGGGATGTAAATTGCCAACAGACACTCTGGAGAAGTGTACGGTGAGTCCTGAAACGTCTAAATAACAAAGCTTAGAGAGCATAGGGCACTTCCACTCATGGGGGTATACATTGGGAAAATTAAAAATCAGCAAGACACAAGCACCCCAAAGTTTAGGGCTGCTCTGTTGACAAGGACCTCCACTTCATTCCACCTTCAATATCCCAGGAAAGAGAAAAATTGATAAAGGAGTTGTGGTCCTTATGTACAATGGAATACCACTCAGCCGTGAAATTAATGTCATAAGGCTAGTAGCAGCATGATGAGTGGATTTAGGTACGACGATTCTAAGTGAAATAAGTCACACAGAAAAGGACACTTCTCATAAGGTATCACTGATAGAGGGAATGTAAAAACCGTTACACTTGAACTAAATTACAAAACAGAACGGAGTCACACATGCAGAAAACACACTATGGCTGCTTAACGGGAAAGGTGAGGTGGGGTGATACATAAAACAAGGGTTTCAAATTAGCTCAGATACCGTTCCATAAAACCAATATGTAATAGACAAGACCTACTCCTTGCTCAGAGAACTGGACTCAACACGCCCTATTCACCGCACAAGAATATATCTGACTAGTAATAATCTTAAAACCTATGTATTGATATCTCTCTGTTAGTGTGTCAAGTGGGTGTAAAGCGGCATAAACACAGCAGTGAAAAGCAGCTAAACCCCATTATAAAAATAAATTACTTTGAAAAACCCATGAAACAAAGACAGTGAAAGAGAGCGAAATTCTTACACAATGCGTTCAGGGGCTGTGATGCAACCTGGATTGACCATATCTAGACCCACAGCTGGATGAGACATAAGGGTGGACACTCTTGGGGCTGAGAGGTTTGGTGAGGTTGGGTGAGCAAACGCAGACCCTTTAAAGTAATACTGCGTGGTACCCATCGCATGGGTCCCAAATCTCCAGGTTCAAGGGCATCTTCCTACATCGAAAACATGCATGAGAAAACAAAAAGATGGTACACCATGTGATGGGGAAAGGTTTCTAAAACGCACCTCATTTCTCTTCTCCTTGTGCCCGGGTTCGCCATTCCAGCCGCTTTACTAACAATCTCCCTACTTGGAGCATCAGCACCTTTAACCTCCTGTTCCGTACAGGTTGCAATTTGTCCTGAGGATGAACGGGAAGACTTGGAACCAATGAGAGACTAGCTCTTGGTGTAGTGACAGGCACAGGTCACTCTATTTTCCCATCAGGAAGAAGAATTAACCACAGGCTCAGCCTGCCCCCCGGAACCAGAGCAGGGCCTGAAGCCATCCTGCGCTTTTGCGGCCAGCTCCCTAAAAAGCGAGTTGTAAAATGGAGCTTCAGGGCACTGCAATTCACAAACCTGCAGAGTTATAAATGATAACTCTCGTCCACAAATATATTGAGGGAAGGCAAAGAAGAGGATTTGAAATCAAGGCAGAATTGCAGGAAACAGATTTCAGGAGGTAGATTCGAATCGCCTGTAAAGCACATGAAAAGCGGCAAAACGTTGACAATGATGCCCTTGGCCAAAAAGGGCGTATGCGTTTTTTCCTGAATATATTCAGGAAAAAACGCATACGCCCTTTTTGGCCAACCAAGCAACCTGGAAAGGCAAATCAGCGCCACAAAGAAGACTCGCTTCCCATCGGTTAAAAGGGCCATGCTGAAAAAAGTGTCAAAACCAGAAATGCAGGACAGGCCATGGAGAAATGGGAGCCATGCTACACTGATGGGCGGGATGTAAATTGCCAACAGCCACTCTGGAGAAGTGTACGGTGAGTCCTGAAACGTTTAATTAACAAAGCTTAGAGAGCATAGGGCACTTCCACTCATGGGGGTATACATTGGGAAAATTAAAAATCAGCAAGACACAAGCACCCCAAAGTTTAGGGCTGCTCTGTTGACAAGGACCTCCACTTCATTCCACCTTCAATATCCCAGGAAAGAGAAAAATTGATAAAGGAGTTGTGGTCCTTATGTACAATGGAATACCACTCAGCCATGAAATTAATGTCATAAGGCTAGTAGCAGCATGATGAGTGGATTTAGGTACGACGATTCTAAGTGAAATAAGTCACACAGAAAAGGACACTTCTCATAAGGTATCACTGATAGAGGGAATGTAAAAACCGTTACACTTGAACTGAATTACAAAACAGAACGGAGTCACACATGCAGAAAACACACTATGGCTGCTTAACGGGAAAGGTGAGGTGGGGTGATACATAAAACAAGGGTTTCAAATTAGCTCAGATACCGTTCCATAAACCCAATATGTAATAGACAAGACCTACTCCTTGCTCAGAGAACTGGTCTCAACACGCCCCATTCACCGCACAAGAATATATCTGACTAGTAATAATCTTAAAACCTATGTATTGATATCTGTCTGTTAGTGTGTCAAGTGGGTGTAAAGCGGCATAAACACAGCAGTGAAAAGCAGCTAAACCCCATTATAAAAATAAATTACTTCGAAATACCCATGAAACAAAGACAGTGAAAGAGAGCGAAATTCTTACACAATGCGTCCAGGGGCTGTGATGCAACCTGGATTGACCATATCTAGACCCACAGCTGGATGAGACATAAGGGTGGACACTCTTGGGGCTGAGAGGTTTGGTGAGGTTGGGTGAGCAAACGCAGACCCTTTAAAGTAATACTGCGTGCTACCCATCGCATGGGTCCCAAATCTCCAGGTTCAAGGGCATCTTGCTACATCGAAAACATGCATGAGAAACCCAGAAGATGGTACACCGTGTGATGGGGAAAGGTTTCTAAAACGCACCTCATTTCTCATCTCCTTGTGCTCGGGTTCGCCATTCCAGCCACTTTACTAGCAATCTCCCTACTTGGAGCATCAGCACCTTTAACCTCCTGTTCCGTACAGGTTGCAATTTGTCCTGAGGATGAACGGGAAGACTTGGAACCAATGAGAGACTAGCTCCTGGTGTAGGGACAGGCACAGGTCACTCTATTTTCCCATCAGGAAGAAGAATTAACCACAGGCTCAGCCTGCCCCCCGGAACCAGAACAGGGCCTGAAGCCATCCTGCGCTTTTGCGGCCAGCTCCCTAAAAAGCGAGTTGTAAAATGGAGCTTCAGGGCACTGCAATTCACAAACCTGCAGAGTTATAAATGATAACTCTCGTCCACAAATATATTGAGGGAAGGCAAAGAAGAGGATTTGAAATCAAGGCAGAATTGCAGGAAACAGATTTCAGGAGGTAGATTCGAATCGCCTTTAAAGCACATGAAAAGCGCCAAAACGTTGACAATGATGCCCTTGGCCAAAAAGGGCGTATGCGTTTTTTCCTGAATATATTCAGGAAAAAACGCATACGCCCTTTTTGGCCAACCAAGCAACCTGGAAAGGCAAATCAGCGCTACAAAGAAGTCTCGCTTCCCATCGGTTAAAAGGGCCATGCTGAAAAAAGTGTCAAAACCAGAAATACAGGAAAGGCCATGGAGAAATGGGAGCCGTGCTACACTGATGGGCGGGATGTAAATTGCCAACAGCCACTCTGGAGAAGTGTACGGTGAGTCCTGAAACGTCTAAAAAGCAAAGCTTAGAGAGCATAGGGCACTTCCACTCATGGGGGTATACATTGGGAAAATTAAAAATCAGCAAGACACAAGCACCCCAAAGTTTAGGGCTGCTCTCTTGACAAGGACCTCCACTTCATTCCACCTTCAATATCCCAGGAAAGAGAAAAATGGATAAAGAAGTTGTGGTCCTTATATACAATGGAATATCACTCAGCCATGAAATCAATGTCATAAGGCTAGTAGCAGCATGATGAGTGGATTTAGGTACGACGATTCTAAGTGAAATAAGTCACACAGAAAAGGACACTTCTCATAATGTATCACTTATAGAGGGAATGTAAAAACCGTTACACTTGAACTGAATTACAAAACAGAACAGAGTCACACATGCAGAAAACACACTATGGCTGCTTAACGGGAAAGGTGAGGTGGGGTGATACATAAAACAAGGGTTTCAAATTAGCTCAGATACCGTTCCATAAAACCAATATGTAATAGACAAGACCTACTCCTTGCTCAGAGAACTGGACTCAACACGCCCTATTCACCGCACAAGAATATATCTGACTAGTAATAATCTTAAAACCTATGTATTGATATCTCCCTGTTAGTGTGTCAAGTGGGTGTAAAGCGGCATAAACACAGCAGTGAAAAGCAGCTAAACCCCATTATAAAAATAAATTACTTTGAAAAACCCATGAAACAAAGACAGTGAAAGAGAGCGAAATTCTTACACAATGCGTTCAGGGGCTGTGATGCAACCTGGATTGACCATATCTAGACCCACAGCTGGATGAGACATAAGGGTGGACACTCTTGGGGCTGAGAGGTTTGGTGAGGTTGGGTGAGCAAACGCAGACCCTTTAAAGTAATACTGCGTGGTACCCATCGCATGGGTCCCAAATCTCCAGGTTCAAGGGCATCTTGCTACATCGAAAACATGCATGAGAAAACAAAAAGATGGTACACCGTGTGATGGGGAAAGGTTTCTAAAACGCACCTCATTTCTCTTCTCCTTGTGCCCGGGTTCGCCATTCCAGCCGCTTTACTAACAATCTCCCTACTTGGAGCATCAGCACCTTTAACCTCCTGTTCCGTACAGGTTGCAATTTGTCCTGAGGATGAACGGGAAGACTTGGAACCAATGAGAGACTAGCTCTTGGTGTAGTGACAGGCACAGGTCACTCTATTTTCCCATCAGGAAGAAGAATTAACCACAGGCTCAGGCTGCCCCCCGGAACCAGAGCAGGGCCTGAAGCCATCCTGCGCTTTTGCGGCCAGCTCCCTAAAAAGCGAGTTGTAAAATGGAGCTTCAGGGCACTGCAATTCACAAACCTGCAGAGTTATAAATGATAACTCTCGTCCACAAATATATTGAGGGAAGGCAAAGAAGAGGATTTGAAATCAAGGCAGAATTGCAGGAAACAGATTTCAGGAGGTAGATTCGAATCGCCTTTAAAGCACATGAAAAGCGGCAAAACGTTGACAATGATGCCCTTGGCCAAAAAGGGCGTATGCGTTTTTTCCTGAATATATTCAGGAAAAAACGCATACGCCCTTTTTGGCCAACCAAGCAACCTGGAAAGGCAAATCAGCGCCACAAAGAAGACTCGCTTCCCATCGGTTAAAAGGGCCATGCTGAAAAAAGTGTCAAAACCAGAAATGCAGGACAGGCCATGGAGAAATGGGAGCCGTGCTACACTGATGGGCGGGATGTAAATTGCCAACAGACACTCTGGAGAAGTGTACGGTGAGTCCTGAAACGTCTAAATAACAAAGCTTAGAGAGCATAGGGCACTTCCACTCATGGGGGTATACATTGGGAAAATTAAAAATCAGCAAGACACAAGCACCCCAAAGTTTAGGGCTGCTCTGTTGACAAGGACCTCCACTTCATTCCACCTTCAATATCCCAGGAAAGAGAAAAATTGATAAAGGAGTTGTGGTCCTTATGTACAATGGAATACCACTCAGCCATGAAATTAATGTCATAAGGCTAGTAGGAGCATGATGAGTGGATTTAGGTACGACGATTCTAAGTGAAATAAGTCACACAGAAAAGGACACTTCTCATAAGGTATCACTGATAGAGGGAATGTAAAAACCGTTACACTTGAACTGAATTACAAAACAGAACGGAGTCACACATGCAGAAAACACACTATGGCTGCTTAACGGGAAAGGTGAGGTGGGGTGATACATAAAACAAGGGTTTCAAATTAGCTCAGATACCGTTCCATAAACCCAATATGTAATAGACAAGATCTACTCCTTGCTCAGAGAACTGGTCTCAACACACCCCATTCACCGCACAAGAATATATCTGACTAGTAATAATCTTAAAACCTATGTATTGATATCTGTCTGTTAGTGTGTCAAGTGGGTGTAAAGCGGCATAAACACAGCAGTGAAAAGCAGCTAAACCCCATTATAAAAATAAATTACTTCGAAATACCCATGAAACAAAGACAGTGAAAGAGAGCGAAATTCTTACACAATGCGTTCAGGGGCTGTGATGCAACCTGGATTGACCATATCTAGACCCACAGCTGGATGAGACATAAGGGTGGACACTCTTGGGGCTGAGAGCTTTGGTGAGGTTGGGTGAGCAAACGCAGACCCTTTAAAGTAATACTGCGTGCTACCCATCGCATGGGTCCCAAATCTCCAGGTTCAAGGGCATCTTGCTACATCGAAAACATGCATGAGAAACCCAGAAGATGGTACACCGTGTGATGGGGAAAGGTTTCTAAAACGCACCTCATTTCTCATCTCCTTGTGCTCGGGTTCGCCATTCCAGCCACTTTACTAGCAATCTCCCTACTTGGAGCATCAGCACCTTTAACCTCCTGTTCCGTACAGGTTGCAATTTGTCCTGAGGATGAACGGGAAGACTTGGAACCAATGAGAGACTAGCTCCTGGTGTAGGGACAGGCACAGGTCACTCTATTTTCCCATCAGGAAGAATAATTAACCACAGGCTCAGCCTGCCCCCCGGAACCAGAACAGGGCCTGAAGCCATCCTGCGCTTTTGCGGCCAGCTCCCTAAAAAGCGAGTTGTAAAATGGAGCTTCAGGGCACTGCAATTCACAAACCTGCAGAGTTATAAATGATAACTCTCGTCCACAAATATATTGAGGGAAGGCAAAGAAGAGGATTTGAAATCAAGGCAGAATTGCAGGAAACAGATTTCAGGAGGTAGATTCGAATCGCCTGTAAAGCACATGAAAAGCGGCAAAACGTTGACAATGATGCCCTTGGCCAAAAAGGGCGTATGCGTTTTTTCCTGAATATATTCAGGAAAAAACGCATACGCCCTTTTTGGCCAACCAAGCAACCTGGAAAGGCAAATCAGCGCCACAAAGAAGACTCGCTTCCCATCGGTCAAAAGGGCCATGCTGAAAAAAGTGTCA
The DNA here is from genome assembly GCF_028023285.1 of Balaenoptera ricei. NCBI lineage: Eukaryota > Metazoa > Chordata > Mammalia > Artiodactyla > Balaenopteridae > Balaenoptera > Balaenoptera ricei. The sequence goes on from NW_026777817.1 coordinate 30,953, forward strand.
AAACCAGAAATGCAGGACAGGCCATGGAGAAATGGGAGCCGTGCTACACTGATGGGAGGGATGTAAATTGCCAACAGCCACTCTGGAGAAGTGTACGGTGAGTCCTGAAACGTCTAAAAAGCAAAGCTTAGAGAGCATAGGGCACTTCCACTCATGGGGGTATACATTGGGAAAATTAAAAATCAGCAAGACACAAGCACCCCAAAGTTTAGGGCTGCTCTGTTGACAAGGACCTCCACTTCATTCCACCTTCAATATCCCAGGAAAGAGAAAAATTGATAAAGGAGTTGTGGTCCTTATGTACAATGGAATACCACTCAGCCATGAAATTAATGTCATAAGGCTAGTAGCAGCATGATGAGTGGATTTAGGTACGACGATTCTAAGTGAAATAAGTCACACAGAAAAGGACACTTCTCATAATGTATCACTTATAGAGGGAATGTAAAAACCGTTACACTTGAACTGAATTACAAAACAGAACGGAGTCACACATGCAGAAAACACACTATGGCTGCTTAACGGGAAAGGTGAGGTGGGGTGATACATAAAACAAGGGTTTCAAATTAGCTCAGATACCGTTCCATAAACCCAATATGTAATAGACAAGACCTACTCCTTGCTCAGAGAACTGGTCTCAACACGCCCCATTCACCACACAAGAATATATCTGACTAGTAATAATCTTAAAACCTATGTATTGATATCTCTCTGTTAGTGTGTCAAGTGGGTGTAAAGCGGCATAAACACAGCAGTGAAAAGCAGCTAAACCCCATTATAAAAATAAATTACTTTGAAAAACCCATGAAACAAAGACAGTGAAAGAGAGCGAAATTCTTACACAATGCGTTCAGGGGCTGTGATGCAACCTGGATTGACCATATCTAGACCCACAGCTGGATGAGACATAAGGGTGGACACTCTTGGGGCTGAGAGGTTTGGTGAGGTTGGGTGAGCAAACGCAGACCCTTTAAAGTAATACTGCGTGGTACCCATCGCATGGGTCCCAAATCTCCAGGTTAAAGGGCATCTTGCTACATCGAAAACATGCATGAGAAACCCAGAAGATGGTACACCGTGTGATGGGGAAAGGTTTCTAAAACGCACCTCATTTCTCATCTCCTTGTGCTCGGGTTCGCCATTCCAGCCACTTTACTAGCAATCTCCCTACTTGGAGCATCAGCACCTTTAACCTCCTGTTCCGTACAGGTTGCAATTTGTCCTGAGGATGAACGGGAAGACTTGGAACCAATGAGAGACTAGCTCCTGGTGTAGGGACAGGCACAGGTCACTCTATTTTCCCATCAGGAAGAAGAATTAACCACAGGCTCAGCCTGCCCCCCGGAACCAGAACAGGGCCTGAAGCCATCCTGCGCTTTTGCGGCCAGCTCCCTAAAAAGCGAGTTGTAAAATGGAGCTTCAGGGCACTGCAATTCACAAACCTGCAGAGTTATAAATGATAACTCTCGTCCACAAATATATTGAGGGAAGGCAAAGAAGAGGATTTGAAATCAAGGCAGAATTGCAGGAAACAGATTTCAGGAGGTAGATTCGAATCGCCTTTAAAGCACATGAAAAGCGCCAAAACGTTGACAATGATGCCCTTGGCCAAAAAGGGCGTATGCGTTTTTTCCTGAATATATTCAGGAAAAAACGCATACGCCCTTTTTGGCCAACCAAGCAACCTGGAAAGGCAAATCAGCGCTACAAAGAAGTCTCGCTTCCCATCGGTTAAAAGGGCCATGCTGAAAAAAGTGTCAAAACCAGAAATACAGGAAAGGCCATGGAGAAATGGGAGCCGTGCTACACTGATGGGCGGGATGTAAATTGCCAACAGCCACTCTGGAGAAGTGTACGGTGAGTCCTGAAACGTCTAAAAAGCAAAGCATAGAGAGCATAGGGCACTTCCACTCATGGGGGTATACATTGGGAAAATTAAAAATCAGCAAGACACAAGCACCCCAAAGTTTAGGGCTGCTCTCTTGACAAGGACCTCCACTTCATTCCACCTTCAATATCCCAGGAAAGAGAAAAATGGATAAAGAAGTTGTGGTCCTTATATACAATGGAATATCACTCAGCCATGAAATCAATGTCATAAGGCTAGTAGCAGCATGATGAGTGGATTTAGGTACGACGATTCTAAGTGAAATAAGTCACACAGAAAAGGACACTTCTCATAATGTATCACTTATAGAGGGAATGTAAAAACCGTTACACTTGAACTGAATTACAAAACAGAACAGAGTCACACATGCAGAAAACACACTATGTCTGCTTAACGGGAAAGGTGAGGTGGGGTGATACATAAAACAAGGGTTTCAAATTAGCTCAGATACCGTTCCATAAAACCAATATGTAATAGACAAGACCTACTCCTTGCTCAGAGAACTGGACTCAACACGCCCTATTCACCGCACAAGAATATATCTGACTAGTAATAATCTTAAAACCTATGTATTGATATCTCCCTGTTAGTGTGTCAAGTGGGTGTAAAGCGGCATAAACACAGCAGTGAAAAGCAGCTAAACCCCATTATAAAAATAAATTACTTTGAAAAACCCATGAAACAAAGACAGTGAAAGAGAGCGAAATTCTTACACAATGCGTTCAGGGGCTGTGATGCAACCTGGATTGACCATATCTAGACCCACAGCTGGATGAGACATAAGGGTGGACACTCTTGGGGCTGAGAGGTTTGGTGAGGTTGGGTGAGCAAACGCAGACCCTTTAAAGTAATACTGCGTGCTACCCATCGCATGGGTCCCAAATCTCCAGGTTCAAGGGCATCTTGCTACATCGAAAACATGCATGAGAAAACAAAAAGATGGTACACCGTGTGATGGGGAAAGGTTTCTAAAACGCACCTCATTTCTCTTCTCCTTGTGCCCGGGTTCGCCATTCCAGCCGCTTTACTAACAATCTCCCTACTTGGAGCATCAGCACCTTTAACCTCCTGTTCCGTACAGGTTGCAATTTGTCCTGAGGATGAACGGGAAGACTTGGAACCAATGAGAGACTAGCTCTTGGTGTAGTGACAGGCACAGGTCACTCTATTTTCCCATCAGGAAGAAGAATTAACCACAGGCTCAGCCTGCCCCCCGGAACCAGAGCAGGGCCTGAAGCCATCCTGCGCTTTTGCGGCCAGCTCCCTAAAAAGCGAGTTGTAAAATGGAGCTTCAGGGCACTGCAATTCACAAACCTGCAGAGTTATAAATGATAACTCTCGTCCACAAATATATTGAGGGAAGGCAAAGAAGAGGATTTGAAATCAAGGCAGAATTGCAGGAAACAGATTTCAGGAGGTAGATTCGAATCGCCTTTAAAGCACATGAAAAGCGGCAAAACGTTGACAATGATGCCCTTGGCCAAAAAGGGCGTATGCGTTTTTTCCTGAATATATTCAGGAAAAAACGCATACGCCCTTTTTGGCCAACCAAGCAACCTGGAAAGGCAAATCAGCGCCACAAAGAAGACTCGCTTCCCATCGGTTAAAAGGGCCATGCTGAAAAAAGTGTCAAAACCAGAAATGCAGGACAGGCCATGGAGAAATGGGAGCCGTGCTACACTGATGGGCGGGATGTAAATTGCCAACAGACACTCTGGAGAAGTGTACGGTGAGTCCTGAAACGTCTAAATAACAAAGCTTAGAGAGCATAGGGCACTTCCACTCATGGGGGTATACATTGGGAAAATTAAAAATCAGCAAGACACAAGCACCCCAAAGTTTAGGGCTGCTCTGTTGACAAGGACCTCCACTTCATTCCACCTTCAATATCCCAGGAAAGAGAAAAATTGATAAAGGAGTTGTGGTCCTTATGTACAATGGAATACCACTCAGCCATGAAATTAATGTCATAAGGCTAGTAGGAGCATGATGAGTGGATTTAGGTACGACGATTCTAAGTGAAATAAGTCACACAGAAAAGGACACTTCTCATAAGGTATCACTGATAGAGGGAATGTAAAAACCGTTACACTTGAACTGAATTACAAAACAGAACGGAGTCACACATGCAGAAAACACACTATGGCTGCTTAACGGGAAAGGTGAGGTGGGGTGATACATAAAACAAGGGTTTCAAATTAGCTCAGATACCGTTCCATAAACCCAATATGTAATAGACAAGATCTACTCCTTGCTCAGAGAACTGGTCTCAACACACCCCATTCACCGCACAAGAATATATCTGACTAGTAATAATCTTAAAACCTATGTATTGATATCTCTCTGTTAGTGTGTCAAGTGGGTGTAAAGCGGCATAAACACAGCAGTGAAAAGCAGCTAAACCCCATTATAAAAATAAATTACTTCGAAATACCCATGAAACAAAGACAGTGAAAGAGAGCGAAATTCTTACACAATGCGTTCAGGGGCTGTGATGCAACCTGGATTGACCATATCTAGACCCACAGCTGGATGAGACATAAGGGTGGACACTCTTGGGGCTGAGAGGTTTGGTGAGGTTGGGTGAGCAAACGCAGACCCTTTAAAGTAATACTGCGTGCTACCCATCGCATGGGTCCCAAATCTCCAGATTCAAGGGCATCTTGCTACATCGAAAACATGCATGAGAAACCCAGAAGATGGTACACCGTGTGATGGGGAAAGGTTTCTAAAACGCACCTCATTTCTCATCTCCTTGTGCTCGGGTTCGCCATTCCAGCCACTTTACTAGCAATCTCCCTACTTGGAGCATCAGCACCTTTAACCTCCTGTTCCGTACAGGTTGCAATTTGTCCTGAGGATGAACGGGAAGACTTGGAACCAATGAGAGACTAGCTCCTGGTGTAGGGACAGGCACAGGTCACTCTATTTTCCCATCAGGAAGAAGAATTAACCACAGGCTCAGCCTGCCCCCCGGAACCAGAACAGGGCCTGAAGCCATCCTGCGCTTTTGCGGCCAGCTCCCTAAAAAGCGAGTTGTAAAATGGAGCTTCAGGGCACTGCAATTCACAAACCTGCAGAGTTATAAATGATAACTCTCGTCCACAAATATATTGAGGGAAGGCAAAGAAGAGGATTTGAAATCAAGGCAGAATTGCAGGAAACAGATTTCAGGAGGTAGATTCGAATCGCCTTTAAAGCACATGAAAAGCGCCAAAACGTTGACAATGATGCCCTTGGCCAAAAAGGGCGTATGCGTTTTTTCCTGAATATATTCAGGAAAAAACGCATACGCCCTTTTTGGCCAACCAAGCAACCTGGAAAGGCAAATCAGCGCTACAAAGAAGTCTCGCTTCCCATCGGTTAAAAGGGCCATGCTGAAAAAAGTGTCAAAACCAGAAATACAGGAAAGGCCATGGAGAAATGGGAGCCGTGCTACACTGATGGGCGGGATGTAAATTGCCAACAGCCACTCTGGAGAAGTGTACGGTGAGTCCTGAAACGTCTAAAAAGCAAAGCTTAGAGAGCATAGGGCACTTCCACTCATGGGGGTATACATTGGGAAAATTAAAAATCAGCAAGACACAAGCACCCCAAAGTTTAGGGCTGCTCTCTTGACAAGGACCTCCACTTCATTCCACCTTCAATATCCCAGGAAAGAGAAAAATGGATAAAGAAGTTGTGGTCCTTATATACAATGGAATATCACTCAGCCATGAAATCAATGTCATAAGGCTAGTAGCAGCATGATGAGTGGATTTAGGTACGACGATTCTAAGTGAAATAAGTCACACAGAAAAGGACACTTCTCATAATGTATCACTTATAGAGGGAATGTAAAAACCGTTACACTTGAACTGAATTACAAAACAGAACAGAGTCACACATGCAGAAAACACACTATGGCTGCTTAACGGGAAAGGTGAGGTGGGGTGATACATAAAACAAGGGTTTCAAATTAGCTCAGATACCGTTCCATAAAACCAATATGTAATAGACAAGACCTACTCCTTGCTCAGAGAACTGGACTCAACACGCCCTATTCACCGCACAAGAATATATCTGACTAGTAATAATCTTAAAACCTATGTATTGATATCTCTCTGTTAGTGTGTCAAGTGGGTGTAAAGCGGCATAAACACAGCAGTGAAAAGCAGCTAAACCCCATTATAAAAATAAATTACTTTGAAAAACCCATGAAACAAAGACAGTGAAAGAGAGCGAAATTCTTACACAATGCGTTCAGGGGCTGTGATGCAACCTGGATTGACCATATCTAGACCCACAGCTGGATGAGACATAAGGGTGGACACTCTTGGGGCTGAGAGGTTTGGTGAGGTTGGGTGAGCAAACGCAGACCCTTTAAAGTAATACTGCGTGGTACCCATCGCATGGGTCCCAAATCTCCAGGTTCAAGGGCATCTTCCTACATCGAAAACATGCATGAGAAAACAAAAAGATGGTACACCATGTGATGGGGAAAGGTTTCTAAAACGCACCTCATTTCTCTTCTCCTTGTGCCCGGGTTCGCCATTCCAGCCGCTTTACTAACAATCTCCCTACTTGGAGCATCAGCACCTTTAACCTCCTGTTCCGTACAGGTTGCAATTTGTCCTGAGGATGAACGGGAAGACTTGGAACCAATGAGAGACTAGCTCTTGGTGTAGTGACAGGCACAGGTCACTCTATTTTCCCATCAGGAAGAAGAATTAACCACAGGCTCAGCCTGCCCCCCGGAACCAGAGCAGGGCCTGAAGCCATCCTGCGCTTTTGCGGCCAGCTCCCTAAAAAGCGAGTTGTAAAATGGAGCTTCAGGGCACTGCAATTCACAAACCTGCAGAGTTATAAATGATAACTCTCGTCCACAAATATATTGAGGGAAGGCAAAGAAGAGGATTTGAAATCAAGGCAGAATTGCAGGAAACAGATTTCAGGAGGTAGATTCGAATCGCCTGTAAAGCACATGAAAAGCGGCAAAACGTTGACAATGATGCCCTTGGCCAAAAAGGGCGTATGCGTTTTTTCCTGAATATATTCAGGAAAAAACGCATACGCCCTTTTTGGCCAACCAAGCAACCTGGAAAGGCAAATCAGCGCCACAAAGAAGACTCGCTTCCCATCGGTTAAAAGGGCCATGCTGAAAAAAGTGTCAAAACCAGAAATGCAGGACAGGCCATGGAGAAATGGGAGCCGTGCTACACTGATGGGCGGGATGTAAATTGCCAACAGCCACTCTGGAGAAGTGTACGGTGAGTCCTGAAACGTTTAATTAACAAAGCTTAGAGAGCATAGGGCACTTCCACTCATGGGGGTATACATTGGGAAAATTAAAAATCAGCAAGACACAAGCACCCCAAAGTTTAGGGCTGCTCTGTTGACAAGGACCTCCACTTCATTCCACCTTCAATATCCCAGGAAAGAGAAAAATTGATAAAGGAGTTGTGGTCCTTATGTACAATGGAATACCACTCAGCCATGAAATTAATGTCATAAGGCTAGTAGCAGCATGATGAGTGGATTTAGGTACGACGATTCTAAGTGAAATAAGTCACACAGAAAAGGACACTTCTCATAAGGTATCACTGATAGAGGGAATGTAAAAACCGTTACACTTGAACTGAATTACAAAACAGAACGGAGTCACACATGCAGAAAACACACTATGGCTGCTTAACGGGAAAGGTGAGGTGGGGTGATACATAAAACAAGGGTTTCAAATTAGCTCAGATACCGTTCCATAAACCCAATATGTAATAGACAAGACCTACTCCTTGCTCAGAGAACTGGTCTCAACACGCCCCATTCACCGCACAAGAATATATCTGACTAGTAATAATCTTAAAACCTATGTATTGATATCTGTCTGTTAGTGTGTCAAGTGGGTGTAAAGCGGCATAAACACAGCAGTGAAAAGCAGCTAAACCCCATTATAAAAATAAATTACTTCGAAATACCCATGAAACAAAGACAGTGAAAGAGAGCGAAATTCTTACACAATGCGTCCAGGGGCTGTGATGCAACCTGGATTGACCATATCTAGACCCACAGCTGGATGAGACATAAGGGTGGACACTCTTGGGGCTGAGAGGTTTGGTGAGGTTGGGTGAGCAAACGCAGACCCTTTAAAGTAATACTGCGTGCTACCCATCGCATGGGTCCCAAATCTCCAGGTTCAAGGGCATCTTGCTACATCGAAAACATGCATGAGAAACCCAGAAGATGGTACACCGTGTGATGGGGAAAGGTTTCTAAAACGCACCTCATTTCTCATCTCCTTGTGCTCGGGTTCGCCATTCCAGCCACTTTACTAGCAATCTCCCTACTTGGAGCATCAGCACCTTTAACCTCCTGTTCCGTACAGGTTGCAATTTGTCCTGAGGATGAACGGGAAGACTTGGAACCAATGAGAGACTAGCTCCTGGTGTAGGGACAGGCACAGGTCACTCTATTTTCCCATCAGGAAGAAGAATTAACCACAGGCTCAGCCTGCCCCCCGGAACCAGAACAGGGCCTGAAGCCATCCTGCGCTTTTGCGGCCAGCTCCCTAAAAAGCGAGTTGTAAAATGGAGCTTCAGGGCACTGCAATTCACAAACCTGCAGAGTTATAAATGATAACTCTCGTCCACAAATATATTGAGGGAAGGCAAAGAAGAGGATTTGAAATCAAGGCAGAATTGCAGGAAACAGATTTCAGGAGGTAGATTCGAATCGCCTTTAAAGCACATGAAAAGCGCCAAAACGTTGACAATGATGCCCTTGGCCAAAAAGGGCGTATGCGTTTTTTCCTGAATATATTCAGGAAAAAACGCATACGCCCTTTTTGGCCAACCAAGCAACCTGGAAAGGCAAATCAGCGCTACAAAGAAGTCTCGCTTCCCATCGGTTAAAAGGGCCATGCTGAAAAAAGTGTCAAAACCAGAAATACAGGAAAGGCCATGGAGAAATGGGAGCCGTGCTACACTGATGGGCGGGATGTAAATTGCCAACAGCCACTCTGGAGAAGTGTACGGTGAGTCCTGAAACGTCTAAAAAGCAAAGCTTAGAGAGCATAGGGCACTTCCACTCATGGGGGTATACATTGGGAAAATTAAAAATCAGCAAGACACAAGCACCCCAAAGTTTAGGGCTGCTCTCTTGACAAGGACCTCCACTTCATTCCACCTTCAATATCCCAGGAAAGAGAAAAATGGATAAAGAAGTTGTGGTCCTTATATACAATGGAATATCACTCAGCCATGAAATCAATGTCATAAGGCTAGTAGCAGCATGATGAGTGGATTTAGGTACGACGATTCTAAGTGAAATAAGTCACACAGAAAAGGACACTTCTCATAATGTATCACTTATAGAGGGAATGTAAAAACCGTTACACTTGAACTGAATTACAAAACAGAACAGAGTCACACATGCAGAAAACACACTATGGCTGCTTAACGGGAAAGGTGAGGTGGGGTGATACATAAAACAAGGGTTTCAAATTAGCTCAGATACCGTTCCATAAAACCAATATGTAATAGACAAGACCTACTCCTTGCTCAGAGAACTGGACTCAACACGCCCTATTCACCGCACAAGAATATATCTGACTAGTAATAATCTTAAAACCTATGTATTGATATCTCCCTGTTAGTGTGTCAAGTGGGTGTAAAGCGGCATAAACACAGCAGTGAAAAGCAGCTAAACCCCATTATAAAAATAAATTACTTTGAAAAACCATGAAACAAAGACAGTGAAAGAGAGCGAAATTCTTACACAATGCGTTCAGGGGCTGTGATGCAACCTGGATTGACCATATCTAGACCCACAGCTGGATGAGACATAAGGGTGGACACTCTTGGGGCTGAGAGGTTTGGTGAGGTTGGGTGAGCAAACGCAGACCCTTTAAAGTAATACTGCGTGGTACCCATCGCATGGGTCCCAAATCTCCAGGTTCAAGGGCATCTTGCTACATCGAAAACATGCATGAGAAAACAAAAAGATGGTACACCCGTGTGATGGGGAAAGGTTTCTAAAACGCACCTCATTTCTCTTCTCCTTGTGCCCGGGTTCGCCATTCCAGCCGCTTTACTAACAATCTCCCTACTTGGAGCATCAGCACCTTTAACCTCCTGTTCCGTACAGGTTGCAATTTGTCCTGAGGATGAACGGGAAGACTTGGAACCAATGAGAGACTAGCTCTTGGTGTAGTGACAGGCACAGGTCACTCTATTTTCCCATCAGGAAGAAGAATTAACCACAGGCTCAGCCTGCCCCCCGGAACCAGAGCAGGGCCTGAAGCCATCCTGCGCTTTTGCGGCCAGCTCCCTAAAAAGCGAGTTGTAAAATGGAGCTTCAGGGCACTGCAATTCACAAACCTGCAGAGTTATAAATGATAACTCTCGTCCACAAATATATTGAGGGAAGGCAAAGAAGAGGATTTGAAATCAAGGCAGAATTGCAGGAAACAGATTTCAGGAGGTAGATTCGAATCGCCTTTAAAGCACATGAAAAGCGGCAAAACGTTGACAATGATGCCCTTGGCCAAAAAGGGCGTATGCGTTTTTTCCTGAATATATTCAGGAAAAAACGCATACGCCCTTTTTGGCCAACCAAGCAACCTGGAAAGGCAAATCAGCGCCACAAAGAAGACTCGCTTCCCATCGGTTAAAAGGGCCATGCTGAAAAAAGTGTCAAAACCAGAAATGCAGGACAGGCCATGGAGAAATGGGAGCCGTGCTACACTGATGGGCGGGATGTAAATTGCCAACAGACACTCTGGAGAAGTGTACGGTGAGTCCTGAAACGTCTAAATAACAAAGCTTAGAGAGCATAGGGCACTTCCACTCATGGGGGTATACATTGGGAAAATTAAAAATCAGCAAGACACAAGCACCCCAAAGTTTAGGGCTGCTCTGTTGACAAGGACCTCCACTTCATTCCACCTTCAATATCCCAGGAAAGAGAAAAATTGATAAAGGAGTTGTGGTCCTTATGTACAATGGAATACCACTCAGCCATGAAATTAATGTCATAAGGCTAGTAGGAGCATGATGAGTGGATTTAGGTACGACGATTCTAAGTGAAATAAGTCACACAGAAAAGGACACTTCTCATAAGGTATCACTGATAGAGGGAATGTAAAAACCGTTACACTTGAACTGAATTACAAAACAGAACGGAGTCACACATGCAGAAAACACACTATGGCTGCTTAACGGGAAAGGTGAGCTGGGGTGATACATAAAACAAGGGTTTCAAATTAGCTCAGATACCGTTCCATAAACCCAATATGTAATAGACAAGATCTACTCCTTGCTCAGAGAACTGTTCTCAACACACCCCATTCACCGCACAAGAATATATCTGACTAGTAATAATCTTAAAACCTATGTATTGATATCTCTCTGTTAGTGTGTCAAGTGGGTGTAAAGCGGCATAAACACAGCAGTGAAAAGCAGCTAAACCCCATTATAAAAATAAATTACTTCGAAATACCCATGAAACAAAGACAGTGAAAGAGAGCGAAATTCTTACACAATGCGTTCAGGGGCTGTGATGCAACCTGGATTGACCATATCTAGACCCACAGCTGGATGAGACATAAGGGTGGACACTCTTGGGGCTGAGAGGTTTGGTGAGGTTGGGTGAGCAAACGCAGACCCTTTAAAGTAATACTGCGTGGTACCCATCGCATGGGTCCCAAATCTCCAGGTTCAAGGGCATCTTCCTACATCGAAAACATGCATGAGAAAACAAAAAGATGGTACACCATGTGATGGGGAAAGGTTTCTAAAACGCACCTCATTTCTCTTCTCCTTGTGCCCGGGTTCGCCATTCCAGCCGCTTTACTAACAATCTCCCTACTTGGAGCATCAGCACCTTTAACCTCCTGTTCCGTACAGGTTGCAATTTGTCCTGAGGATGAACGGGAAGACTTGGAACCAATGAGAGACTAGCTCTTGGTGTAGTGACAGGCACAGGTCACTCTATTTTCCCATCAGGAAGAAGAATTAACCACAGGCTCAGCCTGCCCCCCGGAACCAGAGCAGGGCCTGAAGCCATCCTGCGCTTTTGCGGCCAGCTCCCTAAAAAGCGAGTTGTAAAATGGAGCTTCAGGGCACTGCAATTCACAAACCTGCAGAGTTATAAATGATAACTCTCGTCCACAAATATATTGAGGGAAGGCAAAGAAGAGGATTTGAAATCAAGGCAGAATTGCAGGAAACAGATTTCAGGAGGTAGATTCGAATCGCCTGTAAAGCACATGAAAAGCGGCAAAACGTTGACAATGATGCCCTTGGCCAAAAAGGGCGTATGCGTTTTTTCCTGAATATATTCAGGAAAAAACGCATACGCCCTTTTTGGCCAACCAAGCAACCTGGAAAGGCAAATCAGCGCCACAAAGAAGACTCGCTTCCCATCGGTTAAAAGGGCCATGCTGAAAAAAGTGTCAAAACCAGAAATGCAGGACAGGCCATGGAGAAATGGGAGCCGTGCTACACTGATGGGCGGGATGTAAATTGCCAACAGCCACTCTGGAGAAGTGTACGGTGAGTCCTGAAACGTTTAATTAACAAAGCTTAGAGAGCATAGGGCACTTCCACTCATGGGGGTATACATTGGGAAAATTAAAAATCAGCAAGACACAAGCACCCCAAAGTTTAGGGCTGCTCTGTTGACAAGGACCTCCACTTCATTCCACCTTCAATATCCCAGGAAAGAGAAAAATTGATAAAGGAGTTGTGGTCCTTATGTACAATGGAATACCACTCAGCCATGAAATTAATGTCATAAGGCTAGTAGCAGCATGATGAGTGGATTTAGGTACGACGATTCTAAGTGAAATAAGTCACACAGAAAAGGACACTTCTCATAAGGTATCACTGATAGAGGGAATGTAAAAACCGTTACACTTGAACTGAATTACAAAACAGAACGGAGTCACACATGCAGAAAACACACTATGGCTGCTTAACGGGAAAGGTGAGGTGGGGTGATACATAAAACAAGGGTTTCAAATTAGCTCAGATACCGTTCCATAAACCCAATATGTAATAGACAAGACCTACTCCTTGCTCAGAGAACTGGTCTCAACACGCCCCATTCACCGCACAAGAATATATCTGACTAGTAATAATCTTAAAACCTATGTATTGATATCTGTCTGTTAGTGTGTCAAGTGGGTGTAAAGCGGCATAAACACAGCAGTGAAAAGCAGCTAAACCCCATTATAAAAATAAATTACTTCGAAATACCCATGAAACAAAGACAGTGAAAGAGAGCGAAATTCTTACACAATGCGTCCAGGGGCTGTGATGCAACCTGGATTGACCATATCTAGACCCACAGCTGGATGAGACATAAGGGTGGACACTCTTGGGGCTGAGAGGTTTGGTGAGGTTGGGTGAGCAAACGCAGACCCTTTAAAGTAATACTGCGTGCTACCCATCGCATGGGTCCCAAATCTCCAGGTTCAAGGGCATCTTGCTACATCGAAAACATGCATGAGAAACCCAGAAGATGGTACACCGTGTGATGGGGAAAGGTTTCTAAAACGCACCTCATTTCTCATCTCCTTGTGCTCGGGTTCGCCATTCCAGCCACTTTACTAGCAATCTCCCTACTTGGAGCATCAGCACCTTTAACCTCCTGTTCCGTACAGGTTGCAATTTGTCCTGAGGATGAACGGGAAGACTTGGAACCAATGAGAGACTAGCTCCTGGTGTAGGGACAGGCACAGGTCACTCTATTTTCCCATCAGGAAGAAGAATTAACCACAGGCTCAGCCTGCCCCCCGGAACCAGAACAGGGCCTGAAGCCATCCTGCGCTTTTGCGGCCAGCTCCCTAAAAAGCGAGTTGTAAAATGGAGCTTCAGGGCACTGCAATTCACAAACCTGCAGAGTTATAAATGATAACTCTCGTCCACAAATATATTGAGGGAAGGCAAAGAAGAGGATTTGAAATCAAGGCAGAATTGCAGGAAACAGATTTCAGGAGGTAGATTCGAATCGCCTTTAAAGCACATGAAAAGCGCCAAAACGTTGACAATGATGCCCTTGGCCAAAAAGGGCGTATGCGTTTTTTCCTGAATATATTCAGGAAAAAACGCATACGCCCTTTTTGGCCAACCAAGCAACCTGGAAAGGCAAATCAGCGCTACAAAGAAGTCTCGCTTCCCATCGGTTAAAAGGGCCATGCTGAAAAAAGTGTCAAAACCAGAAATACAGGAAAGGCCATGGAGAAATGGGAGCCGTGCTACACTGATGGGCGGGATGTAAATTGCCAACAGCCACTCTGGAGAAGTGTACGGTGAGTCCTGAAACGTCTAAAAAGCAAAGCTTAGAGAGCATAGGGCACTTCCACTCATGGGGGTATACATTGGGAAAATTAAAAATCAGCAAGACACAAGCACCCCAAAGTTTAGGGCTGCTCTCTTGACAAGGACCTCCACTTCATTCCACCTTCAATATCCCAGGAAAGAGAAAAATGGATAAAGAAGTTGTGGTCCTTATATACAATGGAATATCACTCAGCCATGAAATCAATGTCATAAGGCTAGTAGCAGCATGATGAGTGGATTTAGGTACGACGATTCTAAGTGAAATAAGTCACACAGAAAAGGACACTTCTCATAATGTATCACTTATAGAGGGAATGTAAAAACCGTTACACTTGAACTGAATTACAAAACAGAACAGAGTCACACATGCAGAAAACACACTATGGCTGCTTAACGGGAAAGGTGAGGTGGGGTGATACATAAAACAAGGGTTTCAAATTAGCTCAGATACCGTTCCATAAAACCAATATGTAATAGACAAGACCTACTCCTTGCTCAGAGAACTGGACTCAACACGCCCTATTCACCGCACAAGAATATATCTGACTAGTAATAATCTTAAAACCTATGTATTGATATCTCCCTGTTAGTGTGTCAAGTGGGTGTAAAGCGGCATAAACACAGCAGTGAAAAGCAGCTAAACCCCATTATAAAAATAAATTACTTTGAAAAACCCATGAAACAAAGACAGTGAAAGAGAGCGAAATTCTTACACAATGCGTTCAGGGGCTGTGATGCAACCTGGATTGACCATATCTAGACCCACAGCTGGATGAGACATAAGGGTGGACACTCTTGGGGCTGAGAGGTTTGGTGAGGTTGGGTGAGCAAACGCAGACCCTTTAAAGTAATACTGCGTGGTACCCATCGCATGGGTCCCAAATCTCCAGGTTCAAGGGCATCTTGCTACATCGAAAACATGCATGAGAAAACAAAAAGATGGTACACCGTGTGATGGGGAAAGGTTTCTAAAACGCACCTCATTTCTCTTCTCCTTGTGCCCGGGTTCGCCATTCCAGCCGCTTTACTAACAATCTCCCTACTTGGAGCATCAGCACCTTTAACCTCCTGTTCCGTACAGGTTGCAATTTGTCCTGAGGATGAACGGGAAGACTTGGAACCAATGAGAGACTAGCTCTTGGTGTAGTGACAGGCACAGGTCACTCTATTTTCCCATCAGGAAGAAGAATTAACCACAGGCTCAGCCTGCCCCCCGGAACCAGAGCAGGGCCTGAAGCCATCCTGCGCTTTTGCGGCCAGCTCCCTAAAAAGCGAGTTGTAAAATGGAGCTTCAGGGCACTGCAATTCACAAACCTGCAGAGTTATAAATGATAACTCTCGTCCACAAATATATTGAGGGAAGGCAAAGAAGAGGATTTGAAATCAAGGCAGAATTGCAGGAAACAGATTTCAGGAGGTAGATTCGAATCGCCTGTAAAGCACATGAAAAGCGGCAAAACGTTGACAATGATGCCCTTGGCCAAAAAGGGCGTATGCGTTTTTTCCTGAATATATTCAGGAAAAAACGCATACGCCCTTTTTGGCCAACCAAGCAACCTGGAAAGGCAAATCAGCGCCACAAAGAAGACTCGCTTCCCATCGGTTAAAAGGGCCATGCTGAAAAAAGTGTCAAAACCAGAAATGCAGGACAGGCCATGGAGAAATGGGAGCCGTGCTACACTGATGGGCGGGATGTAAATTGCCAACAGCCACTCTGGAGAAGTGTACGGTGAGTCCTGAAACGTTTAATTAACAAAGCTTAGAGAGCATAGGGCACTTCCACTCATGGGGGTATACATTGGGAAAATTAAAAATCAGCAAGACACAAGCACCCCAAAGTTTAGGGCTGCTCTGTTGACAAGGACCTCCACTTCATTCCACCTTCAATATCCCAGGAAAGAGAAAAATTGATAAAGGAGTTGTGGTCCTTATGTACAATGGAATACCACTCAGCCATGAAATTAATGTCATAAGGCTAGTAGCAGCATGATGAGTGGATTTAGGTACGACGATTCTAAGTGAAATAAGTCACACAGAAAAGGACACTTCTCATAAGGTATCACTGATAGAGGGAATGTAAAAACCGTTACACTTGAACTGAATTACAAAACAGAACGGAGTCACACATGCAGAAAACACACTATGGCTGCTTAACGGGAAAGGTGAGGTGGGGTGATACATAAAACAAGGGTTTCAAATTAGCTCAGATACCGTTCCATAAACCCAATATGTAATAGACAAGACCTACTCCTTGCTCAGAGAACTGGTCTCAACACGCCCCATTCACCGCACAAGAATATATCTGACTAGTAATAATCTTAAAACCTATGTATTGATATCTGTCTGTTAGTGTGTCAAGTGGGTGTAAAGCGGCATAAACACAGCAGTGAAAAGCAGCTAAACCCCATTATAAAAATAAATTACTTCGAAATACCCATGAAACAAAGACAGTGAAAGAGAGCGAAATTCTTACACAATGCGTCCAGGGGCTGTGATGCAACCTGGATTGACCATATCTAGACCCACAGCTGGATGAGACATAAGGGTGGACACTCTTGGGGCTGAGAGGTTTGGTGAGGTTGGGTGAGCAAACGCAGACCCTTTAAAGTAATACTGCGTGCTACCCATCGCATGGGTCCCAAATCTCCAGGTTCAAGGGCATCTTGCTACATCGAAAACATGCATGAGAAACCCAGAAGATGGTACACCGTGTGATGGGGAAAGGTTTCTAAAACGCACCTCATTTCTCATCTCCTTGTGCTCGGGTTCGCCATTCCAGCCACTTTACTAGCAATCTCCCTACTTGGAGCATCAGCACCTTTAACCTCCTGTTCCGTACAGGTTGCAATTTGTCCTGAGGATGAACGGGAAGACTTGGAACCAATGAGAGACTAGCTCCTGGTGTAGGGACAGGCACAGGTCACTCTATTTTCCCATCAGGAAGAAGAATTAACCACAGGCTCAGCCTGCCCCCCGGAACCAGAACAGGGCCTGAAGCCATCCTGCGCTTTTGCGGCCAGCTCCCTAAAAAGCGAGTTGTAAAATGGAGCTTCAGGGCACTGCAATTCACAAACCTGCAGAGTTATAAATGATAACTCTCGTCCACAAATATATTGAGGGAAGGCAAAGAAGAGGATTTGAAATCAAGGCAGAATTGCAGGAAACAGATTTCAGGAGGTAGATTCGAATCGCCTTTAAAGCACATGAAAAGCGCCAAAACGTTGACAATGATGCCCTTGGCCAAAAAGGGCGTATGCGTTTTTTCCTGAATATATTCAGGAAAAAACGCATACGCCCTTTTTGGCCAACCAAGCAACCTGGAAAGGCAAATCAGCGCTACAAAGAAGTCTCGCTTCCCATCGGTTAAAAGGGCCATGCTGAAAAAAGTGTCAAAACCAGAAATACAGGAAAGGCCATGGAGAAATGGGAGCCGTGCTACACTGATGGGCGGGATGTAAATTGCCAACAGCCACTCTGGAGAAGTGTACGGTGAGTCCTGAAACGTCTAAAAAGCAAAGCTTAGAGAGCATAGGGCACTTCCACTCATGGGGGTATACATTGGGAAAATTAAAAATCAGCAAGACACAAGCACCCCAAAGTTTAGGGCTGCTCTCTTGACAAGGACCTCCACTTCATTCCACCTTCAATATCCCAGGAAAGAGAAAAATGGATAAAGAAGTTGTGGTCCTTATATACAATGGAATATCACTCAGCCATGAAATCAATGTCATAAGGCTAGTAGCAGCATGATGAGTGGATTTAGGTACGACGATTCTAAGTGAAATAAGTCACACAGAAAAGGACACTTCTCATAATGTATCACTTATAGAGGGAATGTAAAAACCGTTACACTTGAACTGAATTACAAAACAGAACAGAGTCACACATGCAGAAAACACACTATGGCTGCTTAACGGGAAAGGTGAGGTGGGGTGATACATAAAACAAGGGTTTCAAATTAGCTCAGATACCGTTCCATAAAACCAATATGTAATAGACAAGACCTACTCCTTGCTCAGAGAACTGGACTCAACACGCCCTATTCACCGCACAAGAATATATCTGACTAGTAATAATCTTAAAACCTATGTATTGATATCTCCCTGTTAGTGTGTCAAGTGGGTGTAAAGCGGCATAAACACAGCAGTGAAAAGCAGCTAAACCCCATTATAAAAATAAATTACTTTGAAAAACCCATGAAACAAAGACAGTGAAAGAGAGCGAAATTCTTACACAATGCGTTCAGGGGCTGTGATGCAACCTGGATTGACCATATCTAGACCCACAGCTGGATGAGACATAAGGGTGGACACTCTTGGGGCTGAGAGGTTTGGTGAGGTTGGGTGAGCAAACGCAGACCCTTTAAAGTAATACTGCGTGGTACCCATCGCATGGGTCCCAAATCTCCAGGTTCAAGGGCATCTTGCTACATCGAAAACATGCATGAGAAAACAAAAAGATGGTACACCGTGTGATGGGGAAAGGTTTCTAAAACGCACCTCATTTCTCTTCTCC
Source organism: Balaenoptera ricei (assembly GCF_028023285.1). Lineage (NCBI taxonomy): Eukaryota > Metazoa > Chordata > Mammalia > Artiodactyla > Balaenopteridae > Balaenoptera > Balaenoptera ricei. The sequence continues at coordinate 49,676 of NW_026777817.1, forward strand.
TTGTGCCCGGGTTCGCCATTCCAGCCGCTTTACTAACAATCTCCCTACTTGGAGCATCAGCACCTTTAACCTCCTGTTCCGTACAGGTTGCAATTTGTCCTGAGGATGAACGGGAAGACTTGGAACCAATGAGAGACTAGCTCTTGGTGTAGTGACAGGCACAGGTCACTCTATTTTCCCATCAGGAAGAAGAATTAACCACAGGCTCAGCCTGCCCCCCGGAACCAGAGCAGGGCCTGAAGCCATCCTGCGCTTTTGCGGCCAGCTCCCTAAAAAGCGAGTTGTAAAATGGAGCTTCAGGGCACTGCAATTCACAAACCTGCAGAGTTATAAATGATAACTCTCGTCCACAAATATATTGAGGGAAGGCAAAGAAGAGGATTTGAAATCAAGGCAGAATTGCAGGAAACAGATTTCAGGAGGTAGATTCGAATCGCCTTTAAAGCACATGAAAAGCGGCAAAACGTTGACAATGATGCCCTTGGCCAAAAAGGGCGTATGCGTTTTTTCCTGAATATATTCAGGAAAAAACGCATACGCCCTTTTTGGCCAACCAAGCAACCTGGAAAGGCAAATCAGCGCCACAAAGAAGACTCGCTTCCCATCGGTTAAAAGGGCCATGCTGAAAAAAGTGTCAAAACCAGAAATGCAGGACAGGCCATGGAGAAATGGGAGCCGTGCTACACTGATGGGCGGGATGTAAATTGCCAACAGACACTCTGGAGAAGTGTACGGTGAGTCCTGAAACGTCTAAATAACAAAGCTTAGAGAGCATAGGGCACTTCCACTCATGGGGGTATACATTGGGAAAATTAAAAATCAGCAAGACACAAGCACCCCAAAGTTTAGGGCTGCTCTGTTGACAAGGACCTCCACTTCATTCCACCTTCAATATCCCAGGAAAGAGAAAAATTGATAAAGGAGTTGTGGTCCTTATGTACAATGGAATACCACTCAGCCATGAAATTAATGTCATAAGGCTAGTAGGAGCATGATGAGTGGATTTAGGTACGACGATTCTAAGTGAAATAAGTCACACAGAAAAGGACACTTCTCATAAGGTATCACTGATAGAGGGAATGTAAAAACCGTTACACTTGAACTGAATTACAAAACAGAACGGAGTCACACATGCAGAAAACACACTATGGCTGCTTAACGGGAAAGGTGAGGTGGGGTGATACATAAAACAAGGGTTTCAAATTAGCTCAGATACCGTTCCATAAACCCAATATGTAATAGACAAGATCTACTCCTTGCTCAGAGAACTGGTCTCAACACACCCCATTCACCGCACAAGAATATATCTGACTAGTAATAATCTTAAAACCTATGTATTGATATCTCTCTGTTAGTGTGTCAAGTGGGTGTAAAGCGGCATAAACACAGCAGTGAAAAGCAGCTAAACCCCATTATAAAAATAAATTACTTCGAAATACCCATGAAACAAAGACAGTGAAAGAGAGCGAAATTCTTACACAATGCGTTCAGGGGCTGTGATGCAACCTGGATTGACCATATCTAGACCCACAGCTGGATGAGACATAAGGGTGGACACTCTTGGGGCTGAGAGGTTTGGTGAGGTTGGGTGAGCAAATGCAGACCCTTTAAAGTAATACTGCGTGCTACCCATCGCATGGGTCCCAAATCTCCAGGTTCAAGGGCATCTTGCTACATCGAAAACATGCATGAGAAACCCAGAAGATGGTACACCGTGTGATGGGGAAAGGTTTCTAAAACGCACCTCATTTCTCATCTCCTTGTGCTCGGGTTCGCCATTCCAGCCACTTTACTAGCAATCTCCCTACTTGGAGCATCAGCACCTTTAACCTCCTGTTCCGTACAGGTTGCAATTTGTCCTGAGGATGAACGGGAAGACTTGGAACCAATGAGAGACTAGCTCCTGGTGTAGGGACAGGCACAGGTCACTCTATTTTCCCATCAGGAAGAATAATTAACCACAGGCTCAGCCTGCCCCCCGGAACCAGAACAGGGCCTGAAGCCATCCTGCGCTTTTGCGGCCAGCTCCCTAAAAAGCGAGTTGTAAAATGGAGCTTCAGGGCACTGCAATTCACAAACCTGCAGAGTTATAAATGATAACTCTCGTCCACAAATATATTGAGGGAAGGCAAAGAAGAGGATTTGAAATCAAGGCAGAATTGCAGGAAACAGATTTCAGGAGGTAGATTCGAATCGCCTGTAAAGCACATGAAAAGCGGCAAAACGTTGACAATGATGCCCTTGGCCAAAAAGGGCGTATGCGTTTTTTCCTGAATATATTCAGGAAAAAACGCATACGCCCTTTTTGGCCAACCAAGCAACCTGGAAAGGCAAATCAGCGCCACAAAGAAGACTCGCTTCCCATCGGTCAAAAGGGCCATGCTGAAAAAAGTGTCAAAACCAGAAATGCAGGACAGGCCATGGAGAAATGGGAGCCGTGCTACACTGATGGGCGGGATGTAAATTGCCAACAGCCACTCTGGAGAAGTGTACGGTGAGTCCTGAAACGTCTAAAAAGCAAAGCTTAGAGAGCATAGGGCACTTCCACTCATGGGGGTATACATTGGGAAAATTAAAAATCAGCAAGACACAAGCACCCCAAAGTTTAGGGCTGCTCTGTTGACAAGGACCTCCACTTCATTCCACCTTCAATATCCCAGGAAAGAGAAAAATTGATAAAGGAGTTGTGGTCCTTATGTACAATGGAATACCACTCAGCCATGAAATTAATGTCATAAGGCTAGTAGCAGCATGATGAGTGGATTTAGGTACGACGATTCTAAGTGAAATAAGTCACACAGAAAAGGACACTTCTCATAAGGTATCACTGATAGAGGGAATGTAAAAACCGTTACACTTGAACTAAATTACAAAACAGAACGGAGTCACACATGCAGAAAACACACTATGGCTGCTTAACGGGAAAGGTGAGGTGGGGTGATACATAAAACAAGGGTTTCAAATTAGCTCAGATACCGTTCCATAAACCCAATATGTAATAGACAAGACCTACTCCTTGCTCAGAGAACTGGTCTCAACACGCCCCATTCACCACACAAGAATATATCTGACTAGTAATAATCTTAAAACCTATGTATTGATATCTCTCTGTTAGTGTGTCAAGTGGGTGTAAAGCGGCATAAACACAGCAGTGAAAAGCAGCTAAACCCCATTATAAAAATAAATTACTTTGAAAAACCCATGAAACAAAGACAGTGAAAGAGAGCGAAATTCTTACACAATGCGTTCAGGGGCTGTGATGCAACCTGGATTGACCATATCTAGACCCACAGCTGGATGAGACATAAGGGTGGACACTCTTGGGGCTGAGAGGTTTGGTGAGGTTGGGTGAGCAAACGCAGACCCTTTAAAGTAATACTGCGTGGTACCCATCGCATGGGTCCCAAATCTCCAGGTTAAAGGGCATCTTGCTACATCGAAAACATGCATGAGAAACCCAGAAGATGGTACACCGTGTGATGGGGAAAGGTTTCTAAAACGCACCTCATTTCTCATCTCCTTGTGCTCGGGTTCGCCATTCCAGCCACTTTACTAGCAATCTCCCTACTTGGAGCATCAGCACCTTTAACCTCCTGTTCCGTACAGGTTGCAATTTGTCCTGAGGATGAACGGGAAGACTTGGAACCAATGAGAGACTAGCTCCTGGTGTAGGGACAGGCACAGGTCACTCTATTTTCCCATCAGGAAGAAGAATTAACCACAGGCTCAGCCTGCCCCCCGGAACCAGAACAGGGCCTGAAGCCATCCTGCGCTTTTGCGGCCAGCTCCCTAAAAAGCGAGTTGTAAAATGGAGCTACAGGGCACTGCAATTCACAAACCTGCAGAGTTATAAATGATAACTCTCGTCCACAAATATATTGAGGGAAGGCAAAGAAGAGGATTTGAAATCAAGGCAGAATTGCAGGAAACAGATTTCAGGAGGTAGATTCGAATCGCCTTTAAAGCACATGAAAAGCGGCAAAACGTTGACAATGATGCCCTTGGCCAAAAAGGGCGTATGCGTTTTTTCCTGAATATATTCAGGAAAAAACGCATACGCCCTTTTTGGCCAACCAAGCAACCTGGAAAGGCAAATCAGCGCTACAAAGAAGTCTCGCTTCCCATCGGTTAAAAGGGCCATGCTGAAAAAAGTGTCAAAACCAGAAATACAGGAAAGGCCATGGAGAAATGGGAGCCGTGCTACACTGATGGGCGGGATGTAAATTGCCAACAGCCACTCTGGAGAAGTGTACGGTGAGTCCTGAAACGTCTAAAAAGCAAAGCTTAGAGAGCATAGGGCACTTCCACTCATGGGGGTATACATTGGGAAAATTAAAAATCAGCAAGACACAAGCACCCCAAAGTTTAGGGCTGCTCTCTTGACAAGGACCTCCACTTCATTCCACCTTCAATATCCCAGGAAAGAGAAAAATGGATAAAGAAGTTGTGGTCCTTATATACAATGGAATATCACTCAGCCATGAAATCAATGTCATAAGGCTAGTAGCAGCATGATGAGTGGATTTAGGTACGACGATTCTAAGTGAAATAAGTCACACAGAAAAGGACACTTCTCATAATGTATCACTTATAGAGGGAATGTAAAAACCGTTACACTTGAACTGAATTACAAAACAGAACAGAGTCACACATGCAGAAAACACACTATGGCTGCTTAACGGGAAAGGTGAGGTGGGGTGATACATAAAACAAGGGTTTCAAATTAGCTCAGATACCGTTCCATAAAACCAATATGTAATAGACAAGACCTACTCCTTGCTCAGAGAACTGGACTCAACACGCCCTATTCACCGCACAAGAATATATCTGACTAGTAATAATCTTAAAACCTATGTATTGATATCTCTCTGTTAGTGTGTCAAGTGGGTGTAAAGCGGCATAAACACAGCAGTGAAAAGCAGCTAAACCCCATTATAAAAATAAATTACTTTGAAAAACCCATGAAACAAAGACAGTGAAAGAGAGCGAAATTCTTACACAATGCGTTCAGGGGCTGTGATGCAACCTGGATTGACCATATCTAGACCCACAGCTGGATGAGACATAAGGGTGGACACTCTTGGGGCTGAGAGGTTTGGTGAGGTTGGGTGAGCAAACGCAGACCCTTTAAAGTAATACTGCGTGGTACCCATCGCATGGGTCCCAAATCTCCAGGTTCAAGGGCATCTTCCTACATCGAAAACATGCATGAGAAAACAAAAAGATGGTACACCATGTGATGGGGAAAGGTTTCTAAAACGCACCTCATTTCTCTTCTCCTTGTGCCCGGGTTCGCCATTCCAGCCGCTTTACTAACAATCTCCCTACTTGGAGCATCAGCACCTTTAACCTCCTGTTCCGTACAGGTTGCAATTTGTCCTGAGGATGAACGGGAAGACTTGGAACCAATGAGAGACTAGCTCTTGGTGTAGTGACAGGCACAGGTCACTCTATTTTCCCATCAGGAAGAAGAATTAACCACAGGCTCAGCCTGCCCCCCGGAACCAGAGCAGGGCCTGAAGCCATCCTGCGCTTTTGCGGCCAGCTCCCTAAAAAGCGAGTTGTAAAATGGAGCTACAGGGCACTGCAATTCACAAACCTGCAGAGTTATAAATGATAACTCTCGTCCACAAATATATTGAGGGAAGGCAAAGAAGAGGATTTGAAATCAAGGCAGAATTGCAGGAAACAGATTTCAGGAGGTAGATTCGAATCGCCTGTAAAGCACATGAAAAGCGGCAAAACGTTGACAATGATGCCCTTGGCCAAAAAGGGCGTATGCGTTTTTTCCTGAATATATTCAGGAAAAAACGCATACGCCCTTTTTGGCCAACCAAGCAACCTGGAAAGGCAAATCAGCGCCACAAAGAAGACTCGCTTCCCATCGGTTAAAAGGGCCATGCTGAAAAAAGTGTCAAAACCAGAAATGCAGGACAGGCCATGGAGAAATGGGAGCCGTGCTACACTGATGGGCGGGATGTAAATTGCCAACAGCCACTCTGGAGAAGTGTACGGTGAGTCCTGAAACGTTTAATTAACAAAGCTTAGAGAGCATAGGGCACTTCCACTCATGGGGGTATACATTGGGAAAATTAAAAATCAGCAAGACACAAGCACCCCAAAGTTTAGGGCTGCTCTGTTGACAAGGACCTCCACTTCATTCCACCTTCAATATCCCAGGAAAGAGAAAAATTGATAAAGGAGTTGTGGTCCTTATGTACAATGGAATACCACTCAGCCATGAAATTAATGTCATAAGGCTAGTAGCAGCATGATGAGTGGATTTAGGTACGACGATTCTAAGTGAAATAAGTCACACAGAAAAGGACACTTCTCATAAGGTATCACTGATAGAGGGAATGTAAAAACCGTTACACTTGAACTGAATTACAAAACAGAACGGAGTCACACATGCAGAAAACACACTATGGCTGCTTAACGGGAAAGGTGAGGTGGGGTGATACATAAAACAAGGGTTTCAAATTAGCTCAGATACCGTTCCATAAACCCAATATGTAATAGACAAGACCTACTCCTTGCTCAGAGAACTGGTCTCAACACGCCCCATTCACCGCACAAGAATATATCTGACTAGTAATAATCTTAAAACCTATGTATTGATATCTGTCTGTTAGTGTGTCAAGTGGGTGTAAAGCGGCATAAACACAGCAGTGAAAAGCAGCTAAACCCCATTATAAAAATAAATTACTTCGAAATACCCATGAAACAAAGACAGTGAAAGAGAGCGAAATTCTTACACAATGCGTTCAGGGGCTGTGATGCAACCTGGATTGACCATATCTAGACCCACAGCTGGATGAGACATAAGGGTGGACACTCTTGGGGCTGAGAGGTTTGGTGAGGTTGGGTGAGCAAACGCAGACCCTTTAAAGTAATACTGCGTGCTACCCATCGCATGGGTCCCAAATCTCCAGGTTCAAGGGCATCTTGCTACATCGAAAACATGCATGAGAAACCCAGAAGATGGTACACCGTGTGATGGGGAAAGGTTTCTAAAACGCACCTCATTTCTCATCTCCTTGTGCTCGGGTTCGCCATTCCAGCCACTTTACTAGCAATCTCCCTACTTGGAGCATCAGCACCTTTAACCTCCTGTTCCGTACAGGTTGCAATTTGTCCTGAGGATGAACGGGAAGACTTGGAACCAATGAGAGACTAGCTCCTGGTGTAGGGACAGGCACAGGTCACTCTATTTTCCCATCAGGAAGAAGAATTAACCACAGGCTCAGCCTGCCCCCCGGAACCAGAACAGGGCCTGAAGCCATCCTGCGCTTTTGCGGCCAGCTCCCTAAAAAGCGAGTTGTAAAATGGAGCTTCAGGGCACTGCAATTCACAAACCTGCAGAGTTATAAATGATAACTCTCGTCCACAAATATATTGAGGGAAGGCAAAGAAGAGGATTTGAAATCAAGGCAGAATTGCAGGAAACAGATTTCAGGAGGTAGATTCGAATCGCCTTTAAAGCACATGAAAAGCGGCAAAACGTTGACAATGATGCCCTTGGCCAAAAAGGGCGTATGCGTTTTTTCCTGAATATATTCAGGAAAAAACGCATACGCCCTTTTTGGCCAACCAAGCAACCTGGAAAGGCAAATCAGCGCTACAAAGAAGTCTCGCTTCCCATCGGTTAAAAGGGCCATGCTGAAAAAAGTGTCAAAACCAGAAATACAGGAAAGGCCATGGAGAAATGGGAGCCGTGCTACACTGATGGGCGGGATGTAAATTGCCAACAGCCACTCTGGAGAAGTGTACGGTGAGTCCTGAAACGTCTAAAAAGCAAAGCTTAGAGAGCATAGGGCACTTCCACTCATGGGGGTATACATTGGGAAAATTAAAAATCAGCAAGACACAAGCACCCCAAAGTTTAGGGCTGCTCTCTTGACAAGGACCTCCACTTCATTCCACCTTCAATATCCCAGGAAAGAGAAAAATGGATAAAGAAGTTGTGGTCCTTATATACAATGGAATATCACTCAGCCATGAAATCAATGTCATAAGGCTAGTAGCAGCATGATGAGTGGATTTAGGTACGACGATTCTAAGTGAAATAAGTCACACAGAAAAGGACACTTCTCATAATGTATCACTTATAGAGGGAATGTAAAAACCGTTACACTTGAACTGAATTACAAAACACAACAGAGTCACACATGCAGAAAACACACTATGGCTGCTTAACGGGAAAGGTGAGGTGGGGTGATACATAAAACAAGGGTTTCAAATTAGCTCAGATACCGTTCCATAAAACCAATATGTAATAGACAAGACCTACTCCTTGCTCAGAGAACTGGACTCAACACGCCCTATTCACCGCACAAGAATATATCTGACTAGTAATAATCTTAAAACCTATGTATTGATATCTCCCTGTTAGTGTGTCAAGTGGGTGTAAAGCGGCATAAACACAGCAGTGAAAAGCAGCTAAACCCCATTATAAAAATAAATTACTTTGAAAAACCCATGAAACAAAGACAGTGAAAGAGAGCGAAATTCTTACACAATGCGTTCAGGGGCTGTGATGCAACCTGGATTGACCATATCTAGACCCACAGCTGGATGAGACATAAGGGTGGACACTCTTGGGGCTGAGAGGTTTGGTGAGGTTGGGTGAGCAAACGCAGACCCTTTAAAGTAATACTGCGTGGTACCCATCGCATGGGTCCCAAATCTCCAGGTTCAAGGGCATCTTGCTACATCGAAAACATGCATGAGAAAACAAAAAGATGGTACACCGTGTGATGGGGAAAGGTTTCTAAAACGCACCTCATTTCTCTTCTCCTTGTGCCCGGGTTCGCCATTCCAGCCGCTTTACTAACAATCTCCCTACTTGGAGCATCAGCACCTTTAACCTCCTGTTCCGTACAGGTTGCAATTTGTCCTGAGGATGAACGGGAAGACTTGGAACCAATGAGAGACTAGCTCTTGGTGTAGTGACAGGCACAGGTCACTCTATTTTCCCATCAGGAAGAAGAATTAACCACAGGCTCAGCCTGCCCCCCGGAACCAGAGCAGGGCCTGAAGCCATCCTGCGCTTTTGCGGCCAGCTCCCTAAAAAGCGAGTTGTAAAATGGAGCTTCAGGGCACTGCAATTCACAAACCTGCAGAGTTATAAATGATAACTCTCGTCCACAAATATATTGAGGGAAGGCAAAGAAGAGGATTTGAAATCAAGGCAGAATTGCAGGAAACAGATTTCAGGAGGTAGATTCGAATCGCCTTTAAAGCACATGAAAAGCGGCAAAACGTTGACAATGATGCCCTTGGCCAAAAAGGGCGTATGCGTTTTTTCCTGAATATATTCAGGAAAAAACGCATACGCCCTTTTTGGCCAACCAAGCAACCTGGAAAGGCAAATCAGCGCCACAAAGAAGACTCGCTTCCCATCGGTTAAAAGGGCCATGCTGAAAAAAGTGTCAAAACCAGAAATGCAGGACAGGCCATGGAGAAATGGGAGCCGTGCTACACTGATGGGCGGGATGTAAATTGCCAACAGCCACTCTGGAGAAGTGTACGGTGAGTCCTGAAACGTCTAAAAAGCAAAGCTTAGAGAGCATAGGGCACTTCCACTCATGGGGGTATACATTGGGAAAATTAAAAATCAGCAAGACACAAGCACCCCAAAGTTTAGGGCTGCTCTCTTGACAAGGACCTCCACTTCATTCCACCTTCAATATCCCAGGAAAGAGAAAAATTGATAAAGGAGTTGTGGTCCTTATGTACAATGGAATACCACTCAGCCATGAAATTAATGTCATAAGGCTAGTAGGAGCATGATGAGTGGATTTAGGTACGGCGATTCTAAGTGAAATAAGTCACACAGAAAAGGACACTTCTCATAAGGTATCACTGATAGAGGGAATGTAAAAACCGTTACACTTGAACTGAATTACAAAACAGAACGGAGTCACACATGCAGAAAACACACTATGGCTGCTTAACGGGAAAGGTGAGGTGGGGTGATACATAAAACAAGGGTTTCAAATTAGCTCAGATACCGTTCCATAAACCCAATATGTAATAGACAAGATCTACTCCTTGCTCAGAGAACTGGTCTCAACACACCCCATTCACCGCACAAGAATATATCTGACTAGTAATAATCTTAAAACCTATGTATTGATATCTCTCTGTTAGTGTGTCAAGTGGGTGTAAAGCGGCATAAACACAGCAGTGAAAAGCAGCTAAACCCCATTATAAAAATAAATTACTTCGAAATACCCATGAAACAAAGACAGTGAAAGAGAGCGAAATTCTTACACAATGCGTTCAGGGGCTGTGATGCAACCTGGATTGACCATATCTAGACCCACAGCTGGATGAGACATAAGGGTGGACACTCTTGGGGCTGAGAGGTTTGGTGAGGTTGGGTGAGCAAACGCAGACCCTTTAAAGTAATACTGCGTGCTACCCATCGCATGGGTCCCAAATCTCCAGGTTCAAGGGCATCTTGCTACATCGAAAACATGCATGAGAAACCCAGAAGATGGTACACCGTGTGATGGGGAAAGGTTTCTAAAACGCACCTCATTTCTCATCTCCTTGTGCTCGGGTTCGCCATTCCAGCCACTTTACTAGCAATCTCCCTACTTGGAGCATCAGCACCTTTAACCTCCTGTTCCGTACAGGTTGCAATTTGTCCTGAGGATGAACGGGAAGACTTGGAACCAATGAGAGACTAGCTCCTGGTGTAGGGACAGGCACAGGTCACTCTATTTTCCCATCAGGAAGAATAATTAACCACAGGCTCAGCCTGCCCCCCGGAACCAGAGCAGGGCCTGAAGCCATCCTGCGCTTTTGCGGCCAGCTCCCTAAAAAGCGAGTTGTAAAATGGAGCTTCAGGGCACTGCAATTCACAAACCTGCAGAGTTATAAATGATAACTCTCGTCCACAAATATATTGAGGGAAGGCAAAGAAGAGGATTTGAAATCAAGGCAGAATTGCAGGAAACAGATTTCAGGAGGTAGATTCGAATCGCCTGTAAAGCACATGAAAAGCGGCAAAACGTTGACAATGATGCCCTTGGCCAAAAAGGGCGTATGCGTTTTTTCCTGAATATATTCAGGAAAAAACGCATACGCCCTTTTTGGCCAACCAAGCAACCTGGAAAGGCAAATCAGCGCCACAAAGAAGACTCGCTTCCCATCGGTCAAAAGGGCCATGCTGAAAAAAGTGTCAAAACCAGAAATGCAGGACAGGCCATGGAGAAATGGGAGCCGTGCTACACTGATGGGCGGGATGTAAATTGCCAACAGCCACTCTGGAGAAGTGTACGGTGAGTCCTGAAACGTCTAAAAAGCAAAGCTTAGAGAGCATAGGGCACTTCCACTCATGGGGGTATACATTGGGAAAATTAAAAATCAGCAAGACACAAGCACCCCAAAGTTTAGGGCTGCTCTGTTGACAAGGACCTCCACTTCATTCCACCTTCAATATCCCAGGAAAGAGAAAAATTGATAAAGGAGTTGTGGTCCTTATGTACAATGGAATGCCACTCAGCCATGAAATTAATGTCATAAGGCTAGTAGCAGCATGATGAGTGGATTTAGGTACGACGATTCTAAGTGAAATAAGTCACACAGAAAAGGACACTTCTCATAAGGTATCACTGATAGAGGGAATGTAAAAACCGTTACACTTGAACTAAATTACAAAACAGAACGGAGTCACACATGCAGAAAACACACTATGGCTGCTTAACGGGAAAGGTGAGGTGGGGTGATACATAAAACAAGGGTTTCAAATTAGCTCAGATACCGTTCCATAAACCCAATATGTAATAGACAAGACCTACTCCTTGCTCAGAGAACTGGTCTCAACACGCCCCATTCACCACACAAGAATATATCTGACTAGTAATAATCTTAAAACCTATGTATTGATATCTCTCTGTTAGTGTGTCAAGTGGGTGTAAAGCGGCATAAACACAGCAGTGAAAAGCAGCTAAACCCCATTATAAAAATAAATTACTTTGAAAAACCCATGAAACAAAGACAGTGAAAGAGAGCGAAATTCTTACACAATGCGTTCAGGGGCTGTGATGCAACCTGGATTGACCATATCTAGACCCACAGCTGGATGAGACATAAGGGTGGACACTCTTGGGGCTGAGAGGTTTGGTGAGGTTGGGTGAGCAAACGCAGACCCTTTAAAGTAATACTGCGTGGTACCCATCGCATGGGTCCCAAATCTCCAGGTTAAAGGGCATCTTGCTACATCGAAAACATGCATGAGAAACCCAGAAGATGGTACACCGTGTGATGGGGAAAGGTTTCTAAAACGCACCTCATTTCTCATCTCCTTGTGCCCGGGTTCGCCATTCCAGCCACTTTACTAGCAATCTCCCTACTTGGAGCATCAGCACCTTTAACCTCCTGTTCCGTACAGGTTGCAATTTGTCCTGAGGATGAACGGGAAGACTTGGAACCAATGAGAGACTAGCTCCTGGTGTAGGGACAGGCACAGGTCACTCTATTTTCCCATCAGGAAGAAGAATTAACCACAGGCTCAGCCTGCCCCCCGGAACCAGAACAGGGCCTGAAGCCATCCTGCGCTTTTGCGGCCAGCTCCCTAAAAAGCGAGTTGTAAAATGGAGCTTCAGGGCACTGCAATTCACAAACCTGCAGAGTTATAAATGATAACTCTCGTCCACAAATATATTGAGGGAAGGCAAAGAAGAGGATTTGAAATCAAGGCAGAATTGCAGGAAACAGATTTCAGGAGGTAGATTCGAATCGCCTTTAAAGCACATGAAAAGCGGCAAAACGTTGACAATGATGCCCTTGGCCAAAAAGGGCGTATGCGTTTTTTCCTGAATATATTCAGGAAAAAACGCATACGCCCTTTTTGGCCAACCAAGCAACCTGGAAAGGCAAATCAGCGCTACAAAGAAGTCTCGCTTCCCATCGGTTAAAAGGGCCATGCTGAAAAAAGTGTCAAAACCAGAAATACAGGAAAGGCCATGGAGAAATGGGAGCCGTGCTACACTGATGGGCGGGATGTAAATTGCCAACAGCCACTCTGGAGAAGTGTACGGTGAGTCCTGAAACGTCTAAAAAGCAAAGCTTAGAGAGCATAGGGCACTTCCACTCATGGGGGTATACATTGGGAAAATTAAAAATCAGCAAGACACAAGCACCCCAAAGTTTAGGGCTGCTCTCTTGACAAGGACCTCCACTTCATTCCACCTTCAATATCCCAGGAAAGAGAAAAATGGATAAAGAAGTTGTGGTCCTTATATACAATGGAATATCACTCAGCCATGAAATCAATGTCATAAGGCTAGTAGCAGCATGATGAGTGGATTTAGGTACGACGATTCTAAGTGAAATAAGTCACACAGAAAAGGACACTTCTCATAAGGTATCACTTATAGAGGGAATGTCAAAACCGTTACACTTGAACTGAATTACAAAACAGAACAGAGTCACACATGCAGAAAACACACTATGGCTGCTTAACGGGAAAGGTGAGGTGGGGTGATACATAAAACAAGGGTTTCAAATTAGCTCAGATACCGTTCCATAAAACCAATATGTAATAGACAAGACCTACTCCTTGCTCAGAGAACTGGACTCAACACGCCCTATTCACCGCACAAGAATATATCTGACTAGTAATAATCTTAAAACCTATGTATTGATATCTCTCTGTTAGTGTGTCAAGTGGGTGTAAAGCGGCATAAACACAGCAGTGAAAAGCAGCTAAACCCCATTATAAAAATAAATTACTTTGAAAAACCCATGAAACAAAGACAGTGAAAGAGAGCGAAATTCTTACACAATGCGTTCAGGGGCTGTGATGCAACCTGGATTGACCATATCTAGACCCACAGCTGGATGAGACATAAGGGTGGACACTCTTGGGGCTGAGAGGTTTGGTGAGGTTGGGTGAGCAAACGCAGACCCTTTAAAGTAATACTGCGTGGTACCCATCGCATGGGTCCCAAATCTCCAGGTTCAAGGGCATCTTCCTACATCGAAAACATGCATGAGAAAACAAAAAGATGGTACACCGTGTGATGGGGAAAGGTTTCTAAAACGCACCTCATTTCTCTTCTCCTTGTGCCCGGGTTCGCCATTCCAGCCGCTTTACTAACAATCTCCCTACTTGGAGCATCAGCACCTTTAACCTCCTGTTCCGTACAGGTTGCAATTTGTCCTGAGGATGAACGGGAAGACTTGGAACCAATGAGAGACTAGCTCTTGGTGTAGTGACAGGCACAGGTCACTCTATTTTCCCATCAGGAAGAAGAATTAACCACAGGCTCAGCCTGCCCCCCGGAACCAGAGCAGGGCCTGAAGCCATCCTGCGCTTTTGCGGCCAGCTCCCTAAAAAGCGAGTTGTAAAATGGAGCTTCAGGGCACTGCAATTCACAAACCTGCAGAGTTATAAATGATAACTCTCGTCCACAAATATATTGAGGGAAGGCAAAGAAGAGGATTTGAAATCAAGGCAGAATTGCAGGAAACAGATTTCAGGAGGTAGATTCGAATCGCCTTTAAAGCACATGAAAAGCGGCAAAACGTTGACAATGATGCCCTTGGCCAAAAAGGGCGTATGCGTTTTTTCCTGAATATATTCAGGAAAAAACGCATACGCCCTTTTTGGCCAACCAAGCAACCTGGAAAGGCAAATCAGCGCCACAAAGAAGACTCGCTTCCCATCGGTTAAAAGGGCCATGCTGAAAAAAGTGTCAAAACCAGAAATGCAGGACAGGCCATGGAGAAATGGGAGCCGTGCTACACTGATGGGCGGGATGTAAATTGCCAACAGACACTCTGGAGAAGTGTACGGTGAGTCCTGAAACGTCTAAATAACAAAGCTTAGAGAGCATAGGGCACTTCCACTCATGGGGGTATACATTGGGAAAATTAAAAATCAGCAAGACACAAGCACCCCAAAGTTTAGGGCTGCTCTGTTGACAAGGACCTCCACTTCATTCCACCTTCAATATCCCAGGAAAGAGAAAAATGGATAAAGGAGTTGTGGTCCTTATGTACAATGGAATACCACTCAGCCATGAAATTAATGTCATAAGGCTAGTAGCAGCATGATGAGTGGATTTAGGTACGACGATTCTAAGTGAAATAAGTCACACAGAAAAGGACACTTCTCATAAGGTATCACTGATAGAGGGAATGTAAAAACCGTTACACTTGAACTGAATTACAAAACAGAACGGAGTCACACATGCAGAAAACACACTATGGCTGCTTAACGGGAAAGGTGAGGTGGGGTGATACATAAAACAAGGGTTTCAAATTAGCTCAGATACCGTTCCATAAACCCAATATGTAATAGACAAGATCTACTCCTTGCTCAGAGAACTGGTCTCAACACGCCCCATTCACCGCACAAGAATATATCTGACTAGTAATAATCTTAAAACCTATGTATTGATATCTCTCTGTTAGTGTGTCAAGTGGGTGTAAAGCGGCATAAACACAGCAGTGAAAAGCAGCTAAACCCCATTATAAAAATAAATTACTTCGAAATACCCATGAAACAAAGACAGTGAAAGAGAGCGAAATTCTTACACAATGCGTCCAGGGGCTGTGATGCAACCTGGATTGACCATATCTAGACCCACAGCTGGATGAGACATAAGGGTGGACACTCTTGGGGCTGAGAGGTTTGGTGAGGTTGGGTGAGCAAACGCAGACCCTTTAAAGTAATACTGCGTGGTACCCATCGCATGGGTCCCAAATCTCCAGGTTCAAGGGCATCTTGCTCCATCGAAAACATGCATGAGAAACCCAGAAGATGGTACACCGTGTGATGGGGAAAGGTTTCTAAAACGCACCTCATTTCTCATCTCCTTGTGCTCGGGTTCGCCATTCCAGCCACTTTACTAGCAATCTCCCTACTTGGAGCATCAGCACCTTTAACCTCCTGTTCCGTACAGGTTGCAATTTGTCCTGAGGATGAACGGGAAGACTTGGAACCAATGAGAGACTAGCTCCTGGTGTAGGGACAGGCACAGGTCACTCTATTTTCCCATCAGGAAGAAGAATTAACCACAGGCTCAGCCTGCCCCCCGGAACCAGAACAGGGCCTGAAGCCATCCTGCGCTTTTGCGGCCAGCTCCCTAAAAAGCGAGTTGTAAAATGGAGCTTCAGGGCACTGCAATTCACAAACCTGCAGAGTTATAAATGATAACTCTCGTCCACAAATATATTGAGGGAAGGCAAAGAAGAGGATTTGAAATCAAGGCAGAATTGCAGGAAACAGATTTCAGGAGGTAGATTCGAATCGCCTTTAAAGCACATGAAAAGCGCCAAAACGTTGACAATGATGCCCTTGGCCAAAAAGGGCGTATGCGTTTTTTCCTGAATATATTCAGGAAAAAACGCATACGCCCTTTTTGGCCAACCAAGCAACCTGGAAAGGCAAATCAGCGCTACAAAGAAGTCTCGCTTCCCATCGGTTAAAAGGGCCATGCTGAAAAAAGTGTCAAAACCAGAAATACAGGAAAGGCCATGGTGAAATGGGAGCCGTGCTACACTGATGGGCGGGATGTAAATTGCCAACAGCCACTCTGGAGAAGTGTACGGTGAGTCCTGAAACGTCTAAAAAGCAAAGCTTAGAGAGCATAGGGCACTTCCACTCATGGGGGTATACATTGGGAAAATTAAAAATCAGCAAGACACAAGCACCCCAAAGTTTAGGGCTGCTCTCTTGACAAGGACCTCCACTTCATTCCACCTTCAATATCCCAGGAAAGAGAAAAATGGATAAAGAAGTTGTGGTCCTTATATACAATGGAATATCACTCAGCCATGAAATCAATGTCATAAGGCTAGTAGCAGCATGATGAGTGGATTTAGGTACGACGATTCTAAGTGAAATAAGTCACACAGAAAAGGACACTTCTCATAATGTATCACTTATAGAGGGAATGTAAAAACCGTTACACTTGAACTGAATTACAAAACAGAACAGAGTCACACATGCAGAAAACACACTATGGCTGCTTAACGGGAAAGGTGAGGTGGGGTGATACATAAAACAAGGGTTTCAAATTAGCTCAGATACCGTTCCATAAAACCAATATGTAATAGACAAGACCTACTCCTTGCTCAGAGAACTGGACTCAACACGCCCTATTCACCGCACAAGAATATATCTGACTAGTAATAATCTTAAAACCTATGTATTGATATCTCCCTGTTAGTGTGTCAAGTGGGTGTAAAGCGGCATAAACACAGCAGTGAAAAGCAGCTAAACCCCATTATAAAAATAAATTACTTTGAAAAACCCATGAAACAAAGACAGTGGAAGAGAGCGAAATTCTTACACAATGCGTTCAGGGGCTGTGATGCAACCTGGATTGACCATATCTAGACCCACAGCTGGATGAGACATAAGGGTGGACACTCTTGGGGCTGAGAGGTTTGGTGAGGTTGGGTGAGCAAACGCAGACCCTTTAAAGTAATACTGCGTGGTACCCATCGCATGGGTCCCAAATCTCCAGGTTCAAGGGCATCTTGCTACATCGAAAACATGCATGAGAAAACAAAAAGATGGTACACCGTGTGATGGGGAAAGGTTTCTAAAACGCACCTCATTTCTCTTCTCCTTGTGCCCGGGTTCGCCATTCCAGCCGCTTTACTAACAATCTCCCTACTTGGAGCATCAGCACCTTTAACCTCCTGTTCCGTACAGGTTGCAATTTGTCCTGAGGATGAACGGGAAGACTTGGAACCAATGAGAGACTAGCTCTTGGTGTAGTGACAGGCACAGGTCACTCTATTTTCCCATCAGGAAGAAGAATTAACCACAGGCTCAGCCTGCCCCCCGGAACCAGAGCAGGGCCTGAAGCCATCCTGCGCTTTTGCGGCCAGCTCCCTAAAAAGCGAGTTGTAAAATGGAGCTTCAGGGCACTGCAATTCACAAACCTGCAGAGTTATAAATGATAACTCTCGTCCACAAATATATTGAGGGAAGGCAAAGAAGAGGATTTGAAATCAAGGCAGAATTGCAGGAAACAGATTTCAGGAGGTAGATTCGAATCGCCTTTAAAGCACATGAAAAGCGGCAAAACGTTGACAATGATGCCCTTGGCCAAAAAGGGCGTATGCGTTTTTTCATGAATATATTCAGGAAAAAACGCATACGCCCTTTTTGGCCAACCAAGCAACCTGGAAAGGCAAATCAGCGCCACAAAGAAGACTCGCTTCCCATCGGTTAAAAGGGCCATGCTGAAAAAAGTGTCAAAACCAGAAATGCAGGACAGGCCATGGAGAAATGGGAGCCGTGCTACACTGATGGGCGGGATGTAAATTGCCAACAGACACTCTGGAGAAGTGTACGGTGAGTCCTGAAACGTCTAAATAACAAAGCTTAGAGAGCATAGGGCACTTCCACTCATGGGGGTATACATTGGGAAAATTAAAAATCAGCAAGACACAAGCACCCCAAAGTTTAGGGCTGCTCTGTTGACAAGGACCTCCACTTCATTCCACCTTCAATATCCCAGGAAAGAGAAAAATTGATAAAGGAGTTGTGGTCCTTATGTACAATGGAATACCACTCAGCCATGAAATTAATGTCATAAGGCTAGTAGGAGCATGATGAGTGGATTTAGGTACGACGATTCTAAGTGAAATAAGTCACACAAAAAGGACACTTCTCATAAGGTATCACTGATAGAGGGAATGTAAAAACCGTTACACTTGAACTGAATTACAAAACAGAACGGAGTCACACATGCAGAAAACACACTATGGCTGCTTATCGGGAAAGGTGAGGTGGGGTGATACATAAAACAAGGGTTTCAAATTAGCTCAGATACCGTTCCATAAACCCAATATGTAATAGACAAGATCTACTCCTTGCTCAGAGAACTGGTCTCAACACGCCCCATTCACCGCACAAGAATATATCTGACTAGTAATAATCTTAAAACCTATGTATTGATATCTCTCTGTTAGTGTGTCAAGTGGGTGTAAAGCGGCATAAACACAGCAGTGAAAAGCAGCTAAACCCCATTATAAAAATAAATTACTTCGAAATACCCATGAAACAAAGACAGTGAAAGAGAGCGAAATTCTTACACAATGCGTTCAGGGGCTGTGATGCAACCTGGATTGACCATATCTAGACCCACAGCTGGATGAGACATAAGGGTGGACACTCTTGGGGCTGAGAGGTTTGGTGAGGTTGGGTGAGCAAACGCAGACCCTTTAAAGTAATACTGCGTGCTACCCATCGCATGGGTCCCAAATCTCCAGGTTCAAGGGCATCTTGCTACATCGAAAACATGCATGAGAAACCCAGAAGATGGTACACCGTGTGATGGGGAAAGGTTTCTAAAACGCACCTCATTTCTCATCTCCTTGTGCTCGGGTTCGCCATTCCAGCCACTTTACTAGCAATCTCCCTACTTGGAGCATCAGCACCTTTAACCTCCTGTTCCGTACAGGTTGCAATTTGTCCTGAGGATGAACGGGAAGACTTGGAACCAATGAGAGACTAGCTCCTGGTGTAGGGACAGGCACAGGTCACTCTATTTTCCCATCAGGAAGAATAATTAACCACAGGCTCAGCCTGCCCCCCGGAACCAGAACAGGGCCTGAAGCCATCCTGCGCTTTTGCGGCCAGCTCCCTAAAAAGCGAGTTGTAAAATGGAGCTTCAGGGCACTGCAATTCACAAACCTGCAGAGTTATAAATGATAACTCTCGTCCACAAATATATTGAGGGAAGGCAAAGAAGAGGATTTGAAATCAAGGCAGAATTGCAGGAAACAGATTTCAGGAGGTAGATTCGAATCGCCTTTAAAGCACATGAAAAGCGGCAAAACGTTGACAATGATGCCCTTGGCCAAAAAGGGCGTATGCGTTTTTTCCTGAATATATTCAGGAAAAAACGCATACGCCCTTTTTGGCCAACCAAGCAACCTGGAAAGGCAAATCAGCGCTACAAAGAAGTCTCGCTTCCCATCGGTTAAAAGGGCCATGCTGAAAAAAGTGTCAAAACCAGAAATACAGGACAGGCCATGGAGAAATGGGAGCCGTGCTACGCTGATGGGCAGGATGTAAATTGCCAACAGCCACTCTGGAGAAGTGTACGGTGAGTCCTGAAACGTCTAAAAAGCAAAGCTTAGAGAGCATAGGGCACTTCCACTCATGGGGGTATACATTGGGAAAATGAAAAATCAGCAAGACACAAGCACCCCAAAGTTTAGGGCTGCTCTCTTGACAAGGACCTCCACTTCATTCCACCTTCAATATCCCAGGAAAGAGAAAAATGGATAAAGGAGATGTGGTCCTTATGTACAATGGAATATCACTCAGCCATGAAATCAATGTCATAAGGCTAGTAGCAGCATGATGAGTGGATTTAGGTACGACGATTCTAAGTGAAATAAGTCACACAGAAAAGGACACTTCTCATAAGGTATCACTGATAGAGGGAATGTAAAAACCGTTACACTTGAACTGAATTACAAAACAGAACGGAGTCACACATGCAGAAAACACACTATGGCTGCTTAACGGGAAAGGTGAGGTGGGGTGATACATAAAACAAGGGTTTCAAATTAGCTCAGATACCGTTCCATAAAACCAATATGTAATAGACAAGACCTACTCCTTGCTCAGAGAACTGGACTCAACACGCCCTATTCACCACACAAGAATATATCTGACTAGTAATAATCTTAAAACCTATGTATTGATATCTCTCTGTTAGTGTGTCAAGTGGGTGTAAAGCGGCATAAACACAGCAATGAAAAGCAGCTAAACCCCATTATAAAAATAAATTACTTTGAAAAACCCATGAAACAAAGACAGTGAAAGAGAGCGAAATTCTTACACAATGCGTTCAGGGGCTGTGATGCAACCTGGATTGACCATATCTAGACCCACAGCTGGATGAGACATAAGGGTGGACACTCTTGGGGCTGAGAGGTTTGGTGAGGTTGGGTGAGCAAACGCAGACCCTTTAAAGTAATACTGCGTGGTACCCATCGCATGGGTCCCAAATCTCCAGGTTCAAGGGCATCTTGCTACATCGAAAACATGCATGAGAAACCCAGAAGATGGTACACCGTGTGATGGGGAAAGGTTTCTAAAACGCACCTCATTTCTCATCTCCTTCTGCTCGGGTTCGCCATTCCAGCCACTTTACTAGCAATCTCCCTACTTGGAGCATCAGCACCTTTAACCTCCTGTTCCGTACAGGTTGCAATTTGTCCTGAGGATGAACGGGAAGACTTGGAACCAATGAGAGACTAGCTCCTGGTGTAGGGACAGACACAGGTCACTCTATTTTCCCATCAGGAAGAAGAATTAACCACAGGCTCAGCCTGCCCCCCGGAACCAGAACAGGGCCTGAAGCCATCCTGCGCTTTTGCGGCCAGCTCCCTAAAAAGCGAGTTGTAAAATGGAGCTTCAGGGCACTGCAATTCACAAACCTGCAGAGTTATAAATGATAACTCTCGTCCACAAATATATTGAGGGAAGGCAAAGAAGAGGATTTGAAATCAAGGCAGAATTGCAGGAAACAGATTTCAGGAGGTAGATTCGGATCGCCTTTAAAGCACATGAAAAGCGCCAAAACGTTGACAATGATGCCCTTGGCCAAAAAGGGCGTATGCGTTTTTTCCTGAATATATTCAGGAAAAAACGCATACGCCCTTTTTGGCCAACCAAGCAACCTGGAAAGGCAAATCAGCGCTACAAAGAAGTCTCGCTTCCCATCGGTTAAAAGGGCCATGCTGAAAAAAGTGTCAAAACCAGAAATACAGGAAAGGCCATGGAGAAATGGGAGCCGTGCTACACTGATGGGCGGGATGTAAATTGCCAACAGCCACTCTGGAGAAGTGTACGGTGAGTCCTGAAACGTCTAAAAAGCAACGCTTAGAGAGCATAGGGCACTTCCAATCATGGGGATATACATTGGGAAAATTAAAAATCAGCAAGACACAAGCACCCCAAAGTTTAGGGCTGCTCTCTTGACAAGGACCTCCACTTCATTCCACCTTCAATATCCCAGGAAAGAGAAAAATTGATAAAGAAGTTGTGGTCCTTATATACAATGGAATATCACTCAGCCATGAAATCAATGTCATAAGGCTAGTAGCAGCATGATGAGTGGATTTAGGTACGACGATTCTAAGTGAAATAAGTCACACAGAAAAGGACACTTCTCATAATGTATCACTTATAGAGGGAATGTAAAAACCGTTACACTTGAACTGAATTACAAAACAGAACAGACTCACACATGCAGAAAACACACTATGGCTGCTTAACGGGAAAGGTGAGGTGGGGTGATACATAAAACAAGGGTTTCAAATTAGCTCAGATACCGTTCCATAAAACCAATATGTAATAGACAAGACCTACTCCTTGCTCAGAGAACTGGACTCAACACGCCCTATTCACCACACAAGAATATATCTGACTAGTAATAATCTTAAAACCTATGTATTGATATCTCTCTGTTAGTGTGTCAAGTGGGTGTAAAGCGGCATAAACACAGCAGTGAAAAGCAGCTAAACCCCATTATAAAAATAAATTACTTTGAAAAACCCATGAAACAAAGACAGTGAAAGAGAGCGAAATACTTACACAATGCGTTCAGGGGCTGTGATGCAACCTGGATTGACCATATCTAGACCCACAGCTGGATGAGACATAAGGGTGGACACTCTTGGGGCTGAGAGGTTTGGTGAGGTTGGGTGAGCAAACGCAGACCCTTTAAAGTAATACTGCGTGGTACCCATCGCATGGGTCCCAAATCTCCAGGTTCAAGGGCATCTTCCTACATCGAAAACATGCATGAGAAAACAAAAAGATGGTACACCATGTGATTGGGAAAGGTTTCTAAAACGCACCTCATTTCTCTTCTCCTTGTGCCCGGGTTCGCCATTCCAGCCGCTTTACTAACAATCTCCCTACTTGGAGCATCAGCACCTTTAACCTCCTGTTCCGTACAGGTTGCAATTTGTCCTGAGGATGAACGGGAAGACTTGGAACCAATGAGAGACTAGCTCTTGGTGTAGTGACAGGCACAGGTCACTCTATTTTCCCATCAGGAAGAAGAATTAACCACAGGCTCAGCCTGCCCCCCGGAACCAGAGCAGGACCTGAAGCCATCCTGCGCTTTTGCGGCCAGCTCCCTAAAAAGCGAGTTGTAAAATGGAGCTTCAGGGCACTGCAATTCACAAACCTGCAGAGTTATAAATGATAACTCTCGTCCACAAATATATTGAGGGAAGGCAAAGAAGAGGATTTGAAATCAAGGCAGAATTGCAGGAAACAGATTTCAGGAGGTAGATTCGAATCGCCTTTAAAGCACATGAAAAGCGCCAAAACGTTGACAATGATGCCCTTTTTGGCCAACCAAGCAACCTGGAAAGGCAAATCAGCGCTACAAAGAAGTCTCGCTTCCCATCGGTTAAAAGGGCCATGCTGAAAAAAGTGTCAAAACCAGAAATACAGGAAAGGCCATGGTGAAATGGGAGCCGTGCTACACTGATGGGCGGGATGTAAATTGCCAACAGCCACTCTGGAGAAGTGTACGGTGAGTCCTGAAACGTCTAAAAAGCAAAGCTTAGAGAGCATAGGGCACTTCCACTCATGGGGGTATACATTGGGAAAATTAAAAATCAGCAAGACACAAGCACCCCAAAGTTTAGGGCTGCTCTCTTGACAAGGACCTCCACTTCATTCCACCTTCAATATCCCAGGAAAGAGAAAAATGGATAAAGAAGTTGTGGTCCTTATATACAATGGAATATCACTCAGCCATGAAATCAATGTCATAAGGCTAGTAGCAGCATGATGAGTGGATTTAGGTACGACGATTCTAAGTGAAATAAGTCACACAGAAAAGGACACTTCTCATAATGTATCACTTATAGAGGGAATGTAAAAACCGTTACACTTGAACTGAATTACAAAACAGAACAGAGTCACACATGCAGAAAACACACTATGGCTGCTTAACGGGAAAGGTGAGGTGGGGTGATACATAAAACAAGGGTTTCAAATTAGCTCAGATACCGTTCCATAAAACCAATATGTAATAGACAAGACCTACTCCTTGCTCAGAGAACTGGACTCAACACGCCCTATTCACCGCACAAGAATATATCTGACTAGTAATAATCTTAAAACCTATGTATTGATATCTCCCTGTTAGTGTGTCAAGTGGGTGTAAAGCGGCATAAACACAGCAGTGAAAAGCAGCTAAACCCCATTATAAAAATAAATTACTTTGAAAAACCCATGAAACAAAGACAGTGAAAGAGAGCGAAATTCTTACACAATGCGTTCAGGGGCTGTGATGCAACCTGGATTGACCATATCTAGACCCACAGCTGGATGAGACATAAGGGTGGACACTCTTGGGGCTGAGAGGTTTGGTGAGGTTGGGTGAGCAAACGCAGACCCTTTAAAGTAATACTGCGTGGTACCCATCGCATGGGTCCCAAATCTCCAGGTTCAAGGGCATCTTGCTACATCGAAAACATGCATGAGAAAACAAAAAGATGGTACACCGTGTGATGGGGAAAGGTTTCTAAAACGCACCTCATTTCTCTTCTCCTTGTGCCCGGGTTCGCCATTCCAGCCGCTTTACTAACAATCTCCCTACTTGGAGCATCAGCACCTTTAACCTCCTGTTCCGTACAGGTTGCAATTTGTCCTGAGGATGAACGGGAAGACTTGGAACCAATGAGAGACTAGCTCTTGGTGTAGTGACAGGCACAGGTCACTCTATTTTCCCATCAGGAAGAAGAATTAACCACAGGCTCAGCCTGCCCCCCGGAACCAGAGCAGGGCCTGAAGCCATCCTGCGCTTTTGCGGCCAGCTCCCTAAAAAGCGAGTTGTAAAATGGAGCTTCAGGGCACTGCAATTCACAAACCTGCAGAGTTATAAATGATAACTCTCGTCCACAAATATATTGAGGGAAGGCAAAGAAGAGGATTTGAAATCAAGGCAGAATTGCAGGAAACAGATTTCAGGAGGTAGATTCGAATCGCCTTTAAAGCACATGAAAAGCGGCAAAACGTTGACAATGATGCCCTTGGCCAAAAAGGGCGTATGCGTTTTTTCATGAATATATTCAGGAAAAAACGCATACGCCCTTTTTGGCCAACCAAGCAACCTGGAAAGGCAAATCAGCGCCACAAAGAAGACTCGCTTCCCATCGGTTAAAAGGGCCATGCTGAAAAAAGTGTCAAAACCAGAAATGCAGGACAGGCCATGGAGAAATGGGAGCCGTGCTACACTGATGGGCGGGATGTAAATTGCCAACAGACACTCTGGAGAAGTGTACGGTGAGTCCTGAAACGTCTAAATAACAAAGCTTAGAGAGCATAGGGCACTTCCACTCATGGGGGTATACATTGGGAAAATTAAAAATCAGCAAGACACAAGCACCCCAAAGTTTAGGGCTGCTCTGTTGACAAGGACCTCCACTTCATTCCACCTTCAATATCCCAGGAAAGAGAAAAATTGATAAAGGAGTTGTGGTCCTTATGTACAATGGAATACCACTCAGCCATGAAATTAATGTCATAAGGCTAGTAGGAGCATGATGAGTGGATTTAGGTACGACGATTCTAAGTGAAATAAGTCACACAAAAAGGACACTTCTCATAAGGTATCACTGATAGAGGGAATGTAAAAACCGTTACACTTGAACTGAATTACAAAACAGAACGGAGTCACACATGCAGAAAACACACTATGGCTGCTTATCGGGAAAGGTGAGGTGGGGTGATACATAAAACAAGGGTTTCAAATTAGCTCAGATACCGTTCCATAAACCCAATATGTAATAGACAAGATCTACTCCTTGCTCAGAGAACTGGTCTCAACACGCCCCATTCACCGCACAAGAATATATCTGACTAGTAATAATCTTAAAACCTATGTATTGATATCTCTCTGTTAGTGTGTCAAGTGGGTGTAAAGCGGCATAAACACAGCAGTGAAAAGCAGCTAAACCCCATTATAAAAATAAATTACTTCGAAATACCCATGAAACAAAGACAGTGAAAGAGAGCGAAATTCTTACACAATGCGTTCAGGGGCTGTGATGCAACCTGGATTGACCATATCTAGACCCACAGCTGGATGAGACATAAGGGTGGACACTCTTGGGGCTGAGAGGTTTGGTGAGGTTGGGTGAGCAAACGCAGACCCTTTAAAGTAATACTGCGTGCTACCCATCGCATGGGTCCCAAATCTCCAGGTTCAAGGGCATCTTGCTACATCGAAAACATGCATGAGAAACCCAGAAGATGGTACACCGTGTGATGGGGAAAGGTTTCTAAAACGCACCTCATTTCTCATCTCCTTGTGCTCGGGTTCGCCATTCCAGCCACTTTACTAGCAATCTCCCTACTTGGAGCATCAGCACCTTTAACCTCCTGTTCCGTACAGGTTGCAATTTGTCCTGAGGATGAACGGGAAGACTTGGAACCAATGAGAGACTAGCTCCTGGTGTAGGGACAGGCACAGGTCACTCTATTTTCCCATCAGGAAGAATAATTAACCACAGGCTCAGCCTGCCCCCCGGAACCAGAACAGGGCCTGAAGCCATCCTGCGCTTTTGCGGCCAGCTCCCTAAAAAGCGAGTTGTAAAATGGAGCTTCAGGGCAGTGCAATTCACAAACCTGCAGAGTTATAAATGATAACTCTCGTCCACAAATATATTGAGGGAAGGCAAAGAAGAGGATTTGAAATCAAGGCAGAATTGCAGGAAACAGATTTCAGGAGGTAGATTCGAATCGCCTTTAAAGCACATGAAAAGCGGCAAAACGTTGACAATGATGCCCTTGGCCAAAAAGGGCGTATGCGTTTTTTCCTGAATATATTCAGGAAAAAACGCATACGCCCTTTTTGGCCAACCAAGCAACCTGGAAAGGCAAATCAGCGCTACAAAGAAGTCTCGCTTCCCATCGGTTAAAAGGGCCATGCTGAAAAAAGTGTCAAAACCAGAAATACAGGACAGGCCATGGAGAAATGGGAGCCGTGCTACGCTGATGGGCAGGATGTAAATTGCCAACAGCCACTCTGGAGAAGTGTACGGTGAGTCCTGAAACGTCTAAAAAGCAAAGCTTAGAGAGCATAGGGCACTTCCACTCATGGGGGTATACATTGGGAAAATGAAAAATCAGCAAGACACAAGCACCCCAAAGTTTAGGGCTGCTCTCTTGACAAGGACCTCCACTTCATTCCACCTTCAATATCCCAGGAAAGAGAAAAATGGATAAAGGAGATGTGGTCCTTATGTACAATGGAATATCACTCAGCCATGAAATCAATGTCATAAGGCTAGTAGCAGCATGATGAGTGGATTTAGGTACGACGATTCTAAGTGAAATAAGTCACACAGAAAAGGACACTTCTCATAAGGTATCACTGATAGAGGGAATGTAAAAACCGTTACACTTGAACTGAATTACAAAACAGAACGGAGTCACACATGCAGAAAACACACTATGGCTGCTTAACGGGAAAGGTGAGGTGGGGTGATACATAAAACAAGGGTTTCAAATTAGCTCAGATACCGTTCCATAAACCCAATATGTAATAGACAAGACCTACTCCTTGCTCAGAGAACTGGACTCAACACGCCCTATTCACCACACAAGAATATATCTGACTAGTAATAATCTTAAAACCTATGTATTGATATCTCTCTGTTAGTGTGTCAAGTGGGTGTAAAGCGGCATAAACACAGCAATGAAAAGCAGCTAAACCCCATTATAAAAATAAATTACTTTGAAAAACCCATGAAACAAAGACAGTGAAAGAGAGCGAAATTCTTACACAATGCGTTCAGGGGCTGTGATGCAACCTGGATTGACCATATCTAGACCCACAGCTGGATGAGACATAAGGGTGGACACTCTTGGGGCTGAGAGGTTTGGTGAGGTTGGGTGAGCAAACGCAGACCCTTTAAAGTAATACTGCGTGGTACCCATCGCATGGGTCCCAAATCTCCAGGTTCAAGGGCATCTTGCTACATCGAAAACATGCATGAGAAACCCAGAAGATGGTACACCGTGTGATGGGGAAAGGTTTCTAAAACGCACCTCATTTCTCATCTCCTTCTGCTCGGGTTCGCCATTCCAGCCACTTTACTAGCAATCTCCCTACTTGGAGCATCAGCACCTTTAACCTCCTGTTCCGTACAGGTTGCAATTTGTCCTGAGGATGAACGGGAAGACTTGGAACCAATGAGAGACTAGCTCCTGGTGTAGGGACAGACACAGGTCACTCTATTTTCCCATCAGGAAGAAGAATTAACCACAGGCTCAGCCTGCCCCCCGGAACCAGAACAGGGCCTGAAGCCATCCTGCGCTTTTGCGGCCAGCTCCCTAAAAAGCGAGTTGTAAAATGGAGCTTCAGGGCACTGCAATTCACAAACCTGCAGAGTTATAAATGATAACTCTCGTCCACAAATATATTGAGGGAAGGCAAAGAAGAGGATTTGAAATCAAGGCAGAATTGCAGGAAACAGATTTCAGGAGGTAGATTCGGATCGCCTTTAAAGCACATGAAAAGCGCCAAAACGTTGACAATGATGCCCTTGGCCAAAAAGGGCGTATGCGTTTTTTCCTGAATATATTCAGGAAAAAACGCATACGCCCTTTTTGGCCAACCAAGCAACCTGGAAAGGCAAATCAGCGCTACAAAGAAGTCTCGCTTCCCATCGGTTAAAAGGGCCATGCTGAAAAAAGTGTCAAAACCAGAAATACAGGAAAGGCCATGGAGAAATGGGAGCCGTGCTACACTGATGGGCGGGATGTAAATTGCCAACAGCCACTCTGGAGAAGTGTACGGTGAGTCCTGAAACGTCTAAAAAGCAATGCTTAGAGAGCATAGGGCACTTCCAATCATGGGGATATACATTGGGAAAATTAAAAATCAGCAAGACACAAGCACCCCAAAGTTTAGGGCTGCTCTCTTGACAAGGACCTCCACTTCATTCCACCTTCAATATCCCAGGAAAGAGAAAAATTGATAAAGAAGTTGTGGTCCTTATATACAATGGAATATCACTCAGCCATGAAATCAATGTCATAAGGCTAGTAGCAGCATGATGAGTGGATTTAGGTACGACGATTCTAAGTGAAATAAGTCACACAGAAAAGGACACTTCTCATAATGTATCACTTATAGAGGGAATGTAAAAACCGTTACACTTGAACTGAATTACAAAACAGAACAGACTCACACATGCAGAAAACACACTATGGCTGCTTAACGGGAAAGGTGAGGTGGGGTGATACATAAAACAAGGGTTTCAAATTAGCTCAGATACCGTTCCATAAAACCAATATGTAATAGACAAGACCTACTCCTTGCTCAGAGAACTGGACTCAACACGCCCTATTCACCACACAAGAATATATCTGACTAGTAATAATCTTAAAACCTATGTATTGATATCTCTCTGTTAGTGTGTCAAGTGGGTGTAAAGCGGCATAAACACAGCAGTGAAAAGCAGCTAAACCCCATTATAAAAATAAATTACTTTGAAAAACCCATGAAACAAAGACAGTGAAAGAGAGCGAAATACTTACACAATGCGTTCAGGGGCTGTGATGCAACCTGGATTGACCATATCTAGACCCACAGCTGGATGAGACATAAGGGTGGACACTCTTGGGGCTGAGAGGTTTGGTGAGGTTGGGTGAGCAAACGCAGACCCTTTAAAGTAATACTGCGTGGTACCCATCGCATGGGTCCCAAATCTCCAGGTTCAAGGGCATCTTCCTACATCGAAAACATGCATGAGAAAACAAAAAGATGGTACACCATGTGATTGGGAAAGGTTTCTAAAACGCACCTCATTTCTCTTCTCCTTGTGCCCGGGTTCGCCATTCCAGCCGCTTTACTAACAATCTCCCTACTTGGAGCATCAGCACCTTTAACCTCCTGTTCCGTACAGGTTGCAATTTGTCCTGAGGATGAACGGGAAGACTTGGAACCAATGAGAGACTAGCTCTTGGTGTAGTGACAGGCACAGGTCACTCTATTTTCCCATCAGGAAGAAGAATTAACCACAGGCTCAGCCTGCCCCCCGGAACCAGAGCAGGACCTGAAGCCATCCTGCGCTTTTGCGGCCAGCTCCCTAAAAAGCGAGTTGTAAAATGGAGCTTCAGGGCACTGCAATTCACAAACCTGCAGAGTTATAAATGATAACTCTCGTCCACAAATATATTGAGGGAAGGCAAAGAAGAGGATTTGAAATCAAGGCAGAATTGCAGGAAACAGATTTCAGGAGGTAGATTCGAATCGCCTTTAAAGCACATGAAAAGCGGCAAAACGTTGACAATGATGCCCTTGGCCAAAAAGGGCGTATGCGTTTTATCCTGAATATATTCAGGAAAAAACGCATACGCCCTTTTTGGCCAACCAAGCAACCTGGAAAGGCAAATCAGCGCCACAAAGAAGACTCGCTTCCCATCGGTCAAAAGGGCCATGCTGAAAAAAGTGTCAAAACCAGAAATGCAGGACAGGCCATGGAGAAATGGGAGCCGTGCTACACTGATGGGCGGGATGTAAATTGCCAACAGACACTCTGGAGAAGTGTACGGTGAGTCCTGAAACGTCTAAAAAGCAAAGCTTAGAGAGCATAGGGCACTTCCACTCATGGGGGTATACATTGGGAAAATTAAAAATCAGCAAGACACAAGCACCCCAAAGTTTAGGGCTGCTCTCTTGACAAGGACCTCCACTTCATTCCACCTTCAATATCCCAGGAAAGAGAAAAATGGATAAAGAAGTTGTGGTCCTTATATACAATTGAATATCACTCAGCCATGAAATCAATGTCATAAGGCTAGTAGCAGCATGATGAGTGGATTTAGGTACGACGATTCTAAGTGAAATAAGTCACACAGAAAAGGACACTTCTCATAATGTATCACTTATAGAGGGAATGTAAAAACCGTTACACTTGAACTGAATTACAAAACAGAACAGAGTCACACATGCAGAAAACACACTATGGCTGCTTAACGGGAAAGGTGAGGTGGGGTGATACATAAAACAAGGGTTTCAAATTAGCTCAGATACCGTTCCATAAAACCAATATGTAATAGACAAGACCTACTCCTTGCTCAGAGAACTGGACTCAACACGCCCTATTCACCGCACAAGAATATATCTGACTAGTAATAATCTTAAAACCTATGTATTGATATCTCTCTGTTAGTGTGTCAAGTGGGTGTAAAGCGGCATAAACACAGCAGTGAAAAGCAGCTAAACCCCATTATAAAAATAAATTACTTTTACAAACCCATGAAACAAAGACAGTGAAAGAGAGCGAAATTCTTACACAATGCGTTCAGGGGCTGTGATGCAACCTGGATTGACCATATCTAGACCCACAGCTGGATGAGACATAAGGGTGGACACTCTTGGGGCTGAGAGGTTTGGTGAGGTTGGGTGAGCAAACGCAGACCCTTTAAAGTAATACTGCGTGGTACCCATCGCATGGGTCCCAAATCTCCAGGTTCAAGGGCATCTTCCTACATCGAAAACATGCATGAGAAAACAAAAAGATGGTACACCATGTGATGGGGAAAGGTTTCTAAAACGCACCTCATTTCTCTTCTCCTTGTGCCCGGGTTCGCCATTCCAGCCGCTTTACTAACAATCTCCCTACTTGGAGCATCAGCACCTTTAACCTCCTGTTCCGTACAGGTTGCAATTTGTCCTGAGGATGAATGGGAAGACTTGGAACCAATGAGAGACTAGCTCTTGGTGTAGTGACAGGCACAGGTCACTCTATTTTCCCATCAGGAAGAAGAATTAACCACAGGCTCAGCCTGCCCGCCGGAACCAGAGCAGGGCCTGAAGCCATCCTGCGCTTTTGCGGCCAGCTCCCTAAAAAGCGAGTTGTAAAATGGAGCTTCAGGGCACTGCAATTCACAAACCTGCAGAGTTATAAATGATAACTCTCGTCCACAAATATATTGAGGGAAGGCAAAGAAGAGGATTTGAAATCAAGGCAGAATTGCAGGAAACAGATTTCAGGAGGTAGATTCGAATCGCCTTTAAAGCACATGAAAAGCGGCAAAACGTTGACAATGATGCCCTTGGCCAAAAAGGGCGTATGCGTTTTATCCTGAATATATTCAGGAAAAAACGCATACGCCCTTTTTGGCCAACCAAGCAACCTGAAAAGGCAAATCAGCGCCACAAAGAAGACTCGCTTCCCATCGGTCAAAAGGGCCATGCTGAAAAAAGTGTCAAAACCAGAAATGCAGGACAGGCCATGGAGAAATGGGAGCCGTGCTACACTGATGGGCGGGATGTAAATTGCCAACAGACACTCTGGAGAAGTGTACGGTGAGTCCTGAAACGTCTAAATAACACAGCTTAGAGAGCATAGGGCACTTCCACTCATGGGGGTATACATTGGGAAAATTAAAAATCAGCAAGACACAAGCACCCCAAAGTTTAGGGCTGCTCTCTTGACAAGGACCTCCACTTCATTCCACCTTCAATATCCCAGGAAAGAGAAAAATGGATAAAGAAGTTGTGGTCCTTATATACAATGGAATATCACTCAGCCATGAAATCAATGTCATAAGGCTAGTAGCAGCATGATGAGTGGATTTAGGTACGACGATTCTAAGTGAAATAAGTCACACAGAAAAGGACACTTCTCATAATGTATCACTTATAGAGGGAATGTAAAAACCGTTACACTTGAACTGAATTACAAAACAGAACAGAGTCACACATGCAGAAAACACACTATGGCTGCTTAACGGGAAAGGTGAGGTGGGGTGATACATAAAACAAGGGTTTCAAATTAGCTCAGATACCGTTCCATAAAACCAATATGTAATAGACAAGACCTACTCCTTGCTCAGAGAACTGGACTCAACACGCCCTATTCACCGCACAAGAATATATCTGACTAGTAATAATCTTAAAACCTATGTATTGATATCTCTCTGTTAGTGTGTCAAGTGGGTGTAAAGCGGCATAAACACAGCAGTGAAAAGCAGCTAAACCCCATTATAAAAATAAATTACTTTTACAAACCCATGAAACAAAGACAGTGAAAGAGAGCGAAATTCTTACACAATGCGTTCAGGGGCTGTGATGCAACCTGGATTGACCATATCTAGACCCACAGCTGGATGAGACATAAGGGTGGACACTCTTGGGGCTGAGAGGTTTGGTGAGGTTGGGTGAGCAAACGCAGACCCTTTAAAGTAATACTGCGTGGTACCCATCGCATGGGTCCCAAATCTCCAGGTTCAAGGGCATCTTCCTACATCGAAAACATGCATGAGAAAACAAAAAGATGGTACACCATGTGATGGGGAAAGGTTTCTAAAACGCACCTCATTTCTCTTCTCCTTGTGCCCGGGTTCGCCATTCCAGCCGCTTTACTAACAATCTCCCTACTTGGAGCATCAGCACCTTTAACCTCCTGTTCCGTACAGGTTGCAATTTGTCCTGAGGATGAATGGGAAGACTTGGAACCAATGAGAGACTAGCTCTTGGTGTAGTGACAGGCACAGGTCACTCTATTTTCCCATCAGGAAGAAGAATTAACCACAGGCTCAGCCTGCCCCCCGGAACCAGAGCAGGGCCTGAAGCCATCCTGCGCTTTTCTGGCCAGCTCCCTAAAAAGCGAGTTGTAAAATGGAGCTTCAGGGCACTGCAATTCACAAACCTGCAGAGTTATAAATGATAACTCTCGTCCACAAATATATTGAGGGAAGGCAAAGAAGAGGATTTGAAATCAAGGCAGAATTGCAGGAAACAGATTTCAGGAGGTAGATTCGAATCGCCTTTAAAGCACATGAAAAGCGGCAAAACGTTGACAATGATGCCCTTGGCCAAAAAGGGCGTATGCGTTTTTTCCTGAATATATTCAGGAAAAAACGCATACGCCCTTTTTGGCCAACCAAGCAACCTGGAAAGGCAAATCAGCGCCACAAAGAAGACTCGCTTCCCATCGGTCAAAAGGGCCATGCTGAAAAAAGTGTCAAAACCAGAAATGCAGGACAGGCCATGGAGAAATGGGAGCCGTGCTACACTGATGGGTGGGATGTAAATTGCCAACAGACACTCTGGAGAAGTGTACGGTGAGTCCTGAAACGTCTAAATAACAAATCTTAGAGAGCATAGGGCACTTCCACTCATGGGGGTATACATTGGGAAAATGAAAAATCAGCAAGACACAAGCACCCCAAAGTTTAGGGCTGCTCTGTTGACAAGGACCTCCACTTCATTCCACCTTCAATATCCCAGGAAAGAGAAAAATGGATAAAGAAGTTGTGGTCCTTATGTACAATGGAATACCACTCAGCCATGAAATTAATGTCATAAGGCTAGTAGCAGCATGATGAGTGGATTTAGGTACGACGATTCTAAGTGAAATAAGTCACACAGAAAAGGACACTTCTCATAAGGTATCACTGATAGAGGGAATGTAAAAACCGTTACACTTGAACTGAATTACAAAACAGAACGGAGTCACACATGCAGAAAACACACTATGGCTGCTTAACGGGAAAGGTGAGGTGGGGTGATACATAAAACAAGGGTTTCAAATTAGCTCAGATACCGTTCCATAAACCCAATATGTAATAGACAAGACCTACTCCTTGCTCAGAGAACTGGTCTCAACACGCCCCATTCAGCGCACAAGAATATATCTGTCTAGTAATAATCTTAAAACCTATGTATTGATATCTCTCTGTTAGTGTGTCAAGTGGGTGTAAAGCGGCATAAACACAGCAGTGAAAAGCAGCTAAACCCCATTATAAAAATAAATTACTTTGAAAAACCCATGAAACAAAGACAGTGAAAGAGAGCGAAATTCTTACACAATGCGTTCAGGGGCTGTGATGCAACCTGGATTGACCATATCTAGACCCACAGCTGGATGAGACATAAGGGTGGACACTCTTGGGGCTGAGAGGTTTGGTGAGGTTGGGTGAGCAAACGCAGACCCTTTAAAGTAATACTGCGTGGTACCCATCGCATGGGTCCCAAATCTCCAGGTTCAAGGGCATCTTGCTACATCGAAAACATGCATGAGAAAACAAAAAGATGGTACACCGTGTGATGGGGAAAGGTTTCTAAAACGCACCTCATTTCTCATCTCCTTGTGCTCGGGTTCGCCATTCCAGCCACTTTACTGGCAATCTCCCTACTTGGAGCATCAGCACCTTTAACCTCCTGTTCCGTACAGGTTGCAATTTGTCCTGAGGATGAACGGGAAGACTTGGAACCAATGAGAGACTAGCTCCTGGTGTAGGGACAGGCACAGGTCACTCTATTTTCCCATCAGGAAGAAGAATTAACCACAGGCTCAGCCTGCCCCCCGGAACCAGAACAGGGCCTGAAGCCACCCTGCGCTTTTGCGGCCATCTCCCAAAAAGGCGAGTTGTAAAATGGAGCTTCAGGGCACTGCAATTCACAAACCTGCAGAGTTATAAATGATAACTCTCGTCCACAAATATATTGAGGGAAGGCAAAGAAGAGGATTTGAAATCAAGGCAGAATTGCAGGAAACAAATTTCAGGAGGTAGATTCGAATCGCCTTTAAAGCACATGAAAAGCGGCAAAACGTTGACAATGATGCCCTTGGCCAAAAAGGGCGTATGCGTTTTTTCCTGAATATATTCAGGCAAAAACGCATACGCCCTTTTTGGCCAACCAAGCAACCTGGAAAGGCAAATCAGCGCTACAAAGAAGTCTCGCTTCCCATCGGTTAAAAGGGCCATGCTGAAAAAAGTGTCAAAACCAGAAATACAGGACAGGCCATGGAGAAATGGGAGCCATGCTACACTGATGGGCGGGATGTAAATTGCCAACAGCCACTCTGGAGAAGTGTACGGTGAGTCCTGAAACGTCTAAAAAGCAAAGCTTAGAGAGCATAGGGCACTTCCACTCATGGGGGTATACATTGGGAAAATGAAAAATCAGCAAGACACAAGCACCCCAAAGTTTAGGGCTGCTCTCTTGACAAGGACCTCCACTTCATTCCACCTTCAATATCCCAGGAAAGAGAAAAATGGATAAAGGAGTTGTGGTCCTTATGTACAATGGAATATCACTCAGCCATGAAATCAATGTCATAAGGCTAGTAGCAGCATGATGAGTGGATTTAGGTACGACGATTCTAAGTGAAATAAGTCACACAGAAAAGGACACTTCTCATAAGGTATCACTGATAGAGGGAATGTAAAAACCGTTACACTTGAACTGAATTACAAAACAGAACGGAGTCACACATGCAGAAAACACACTATGGCTGCTTAACGGGAAAGGTGAGGTGGGGTGATACATAAAACAAGGGTTTCAAATTAGCTCAGATACCGTTCCATAAACCCAATATGTAATAGACAAGACCTACTCCTTGCTCAGAGAACTGGACTCAACACGCCCTATTCACCGCACAAGAATATATCTGACTAGTAATAATCTTAAAACCTATGTATTGATATCTCTCTGTTAGTGTGTCAAGTGGGTGTAAAGCGGCATAAACACAGCAGTGAAAAGCAGCTAAACCCCATTATAAAAATAAATTACTTTGAAAAACCCATGAAACAAAGACAGTGAAAGAGAGCGAAATTCTTACACAATGCGTTCAGGGGCTGTGATGCAACCTGGATTGACCATATCTAGACCCACAGCTGGATGAGACATAAGGGTGGACACTCTTGGGGCTGAGAGGTTTGGTGAGGTTGGGTGAGCAAACGCAGACCCTTTAAAGTAATACTGCGTGGTACCCATCGCATGGGTCCCAAATCTCCAGGTTCAAGGGCATCTTGCTACATCGAAAACATGCATGAGAAAACAAAAAGATGGTACACCGTGTGATGGGGAAAGGTTTCTAAAACGCACCTCATTTCTCATCTCCTTGTGCTCGGGTTCGCCATTCCAGCCACTTTACTGGCAATCTCCCTACTTGGAGCATCAGCACCTTTAACCTCCTGTTCCGTACAGGTTGCAATTTGTCCTGAGGATGAACGGGAAGACTTGGAACCAATGAGAGACTAGCTCCTGGTGTAGGGACAGGCACAGGTCACTCTATTTTCCCATCAGGAAGAAGAATTAACCACAGGCTCAGCCTGCCCCCCGGAACCAGAACAGGGCCTGAAGCCACCCTGCGCTTTTGCGGCCATCTCCCAAAAAGGCGAGTTGTAAAATGGAGCTTCAGGGCACTGCAATTCACAAACCTGCAGAGTTATAAATGATAACTCTCGTCCACAAATATATTGAGGGAAGGCAAAGAAGAGGATTTGAAATCAAGGCAGAATTGCAGGAAACAAATTTCAGGAGGTAGATTCGAATCGCCTTTAAAGCACATGAAAAGCGCCAAAACGTTGACAATGATGCCCTTGGCCAAAAAGGGCGTATGCGTTTTTTCCTGAATATATTCAGGAAAAAACGCATACGCCCTTTTTGGCCAACCAAGCAACCTGGAAAGGCAAATCAGCGCTACAAAGAAGTCTCGCTTCCCATCGGTCAAAAGGGCCATGCTGAAAAAAGTGTCAAAACCAGAAATGCAGGACAGGCCATGGGGAAATGGGAGCCGTGCTACACTGATGGGCGGGATGTAAATTGCCAACAGACACTCTGGAGAAGTGTACGGTGAGTCCTGAAACGTCTAAATAACACAGCTTAGAGAGCATAGGGCACTTCCACTCATGGGGGTATACATTGGGAAAATTAAAAATCAGCAAGACACAAGCACCCCAAAGTTTAGGGCTGCTCTCTTGACAAGGACCTCCACTTCATTCCACCTTCAATATCCCAGGAAAGAGAAAAATGGATAAAGAAGTTGTGGTCCTTATATACAATGGAATATCACTCAGCCATGAAATCAATGTCATAAGGCTAGTAGCAGCATGATGAGTGGATTTAGGTACGACGATTCTAAGTGAAATAAGTCACACAGAAAAGGACACTTCTCATAATGTATCACTTATAGAGGGAATGTAAAAACCGTTACACTTGAACTGAATTACAAAACAGAACAGAGTCACACATGCAGAAAACACACTATGGCTGCTTAACGGGAAAGGTGAGGTGGGGTGATACATAAAACAAGGGTTTCAAATTAGCTCAGATACCGTTCCATAAAACCAATATGTAATAGACAAGACCTACTCCTTGCTCAGAGAACTGGACTCAACACGCCCTATTCACCGCACAAGAATATATCTGACTAGTAATAATCTTAAAACCTATGTATTGATATCTCTCTGTTAGTGTGTCAAGTGGGTGTAAAGCGGCATAAACACAGCAGTGAAAAGCAGCTAAACCCCATTATAAAAATAAATTACTTTGAAAAACCCATGAAACAAAGACAGTGAAAGAGAGCGAAATTCTTACACAATGCGTTCAGGGGCTGTGATGCAACCTGGATTGACCATATCTAGACCCACAGCTGGATGAGACATAAGGGTGGACACTCTTGGGGCTGAGAGGTTTGGTGAGGTTGGGTGAGCAAACGCAGACCCTTTAAAGTAATACTGCGTGGTACCCATCGCATGGGTCCCAAATCTCCAGGTTCAAGGGCATCTTCCTACATCGAAAACATGCATGAGAAAACAAAAAGATGGTACACCATGTGATGGGGAAAGGTTTCTAAAACGCACCTCATTTCTCTTCTCCTTGTGCCCGGGTTCGCCATTCCAGCCGCTTTACTAACAATCTCCCTACTTGGAGCATCAGCACCTTTAACCTCCTGTTCCGTACAGGTTGCAATTTGTCCTGAGGATGAATGGGAAGACTTGGAACCAATGAGAGACTAGCTCTTGGTGTAGTGACAGGCACAGGTCACTCTATTTTCCCATCAGGAAGAAGAATTAACCACAGGCTCAGCCTGCCCCCCGGAACCAGAGCAGGGCCTGAAGCCATCCTGCGCTTTTCTGGCCAGCTCCCTAAAAAGCGAGTTGTAAAATGGAGCTTCAGGGCACTGCAATTCACAAACCTGCAGAGTTATAAATGATAACTCTCGTCCACAAATATATTGAGGGAAGGCAAAGAAGAGGATTTGAAATCAAGGCAGAATTGCAGGAAACAGATTTCAGGAGGTAGATTCGAATCGCCTTTAAAGCACATGAAAAGCGGCAAAACGTTGACAATGATGCCCTTGGCCAAAAAGGGCGTATGCGTTTTTTCCTGAATATATTCAGGAAAAAACGCATACGCCCTTTTTGGCCAACCAAGCAACCTGGAAAGGCAAATCAGCGCCACAAAGAAGACTCGCTTCCCATCGGTCAAAAGGGCCATGCTGAAAAAAGTGTCAAAACCAGAAATGCAGGACAGGCCATGGAGAAATGGGAGCCGTGCTACACTGATGGGTGGGATGTAAATTGCCAACAGACACTCTGGAGAAGTGTACGGTGAGTCCTGAAACGTCTAAATAACAAATCTTAGAGAGCATAGGGCACTTCCACTCATGGGGGTATACATTGGGAAAATGAAAAATCAGCAAGACACAAGCACCCCAAAGTTTAGGGCTGCTCTGTTGACAAGGACCTCCACTTCATTCCACCTTCAATATCCCAGGAAAGAGAAAAATGGATAAAGAAGTTGTGGTCCTTATGTACAATGGAATACCACTCAGCCATGAAATTAATGTCATAAGGCTAGTAGCAGCATGATGAGTGGATTTAGGTACGACGATTCTAAGTGAAATAAGTCACACAGAAAAGGACACTTCTCATAAGGTATCACTGATAGAGGGAATGTAAAAACCGTTACACTTGAACTGAATTACAAAACAGAACGGAGTCACACATGCAGAAAACACACTATGGCTGCTTAACGGGAAAGGTGAGGTGGGGTGATACATAAAACAAGGGTTTCAAATTAGCTCAGATACCGTTCCATAAACCCAATATGTAATAGACAAGACCTACTCCTTGCTCAGAGAACTGGTCTCAACACGCCCCATTCACCGCACAAGAATATATCTGTCTAGTAATAATCTTAAAACCTATGTATTGATATCTCTCTGTTAGTGTGTCAAGTGGGTGTAAAGCGGCATAAACACAGCAGTGAAAAGCAGCTAAACCCCATTATAAAAATAAATTACTTTGAAAAACCCATGAAACAAAGACAGTGAAAGAGAGCGAAATTCTTACACAATGCGTTCAGGGGCTGTGATGCAACCTGGATTGACCATATCTAGACCCACAGCTGGATGAGACATAAGGGTGGACACTCTTGGGGCTGAGAGGTTTGGTGAGGTTGGGTGAGCAAACGCAGACCCTTTAAAGTAATACTGCGTGGTACCCATCGCATGGGTCCCAAATCTCCAGGTTCAAGGGCATCTTGCTACATCGAAAACATGCATGAGAAAACAAAAAGATGGTACACCGTGTGATGGGGAAAGGTTTCTAAAACGCACCTCATTTCTCATCTCCTTGTGCTCGGGTTCGCCATTCCAGCCACTTTACTGGCAATCTCCCTACTTGGAGCATCAGCACCTTTAACCTCCTGTTCCGTACAGGTTGCAATTTGTCCTGAGGATGAACGGGAAGACTTGGAACCAATGAGAGACTAGCTCCTGGTGTAGGGACAGGCACAGGTCACTCTATTTTCCCATCAGGAAGAAGAATTAACCACAGGCTCAGCCTGCCCCCCGGAACCAGAACAGGGCCTGAAGCCACCCTGCGCTTTTGCGGCCATCTCCCAAAAAGGCGAGTTGTAAAATGGAGCTTCAGGGCACTGCAATTCACAAACCTGCAGAGTTATAAATGATAACTCTCGTCCACAAATATATTGAGGGAAGGCAAAGAAGAGGATTTGAAATCAAGGCAGAATTGCAGGAAACAAATTTCAGGAGGTAGATTCGAATCGCCTTTAAAGCACATGAAAAGCGGCAAAACGTTGACAATGATGCCCTTGGCCAAAAAGGGCGTATGCGTTTTTTCCTGAATATATTCAGGCAAAAACGCATACGCCCTTTTTGGCCAACCAAGCAACCTGGAAAGGCAAATCAGCGCTACAAAGAAGTCTCGCTTCCCATCGGTTAAAAGGGCCATGCTGAAAAAAGTGTCAAAACCAGAAATACAGGACAGGCCATGGAGAAATGGGAGCCATGCTACACTGATGGGCGGGATGTAAATTGCCAACAGCCACTCTGGAGAAGTGTACGGTGAGTCCTGAAACGTCTAAAAAGCAAAGCTTAGAGAGCATAGGGCACTTCCACTCATGGGGGTATACATTGGGAAAATGAAAAATCAGCAAGACACAAGCACCCCAAAGTTTAGGGCTGCTCTGTTGACAAGGACCTCCACTTCATTCCACCTTCAATATCCCAGGAAAGAGAAAAATGGATAAAGAAGTTGTGGTCCTTATGTACAATGGAATACCACTCAGCCATGAAATTAATGTCATAAGGCTAGTAGCAGCATGATGAGTGGATTTAGGTACGACGATTCTAAGTGAAATAAGTCACACAGAAAAGGACACTTCTCATAAGGTATCACTGATAGAGGGAATGTAAAAACCGTTACACTTGAACTGAATTACAAAACAGAACGGAGTCACACATGCAGAAAACACACTATGGCTGCTTAACGGGAAAGGTGAGGTGGGGTGATACATAAAACAAGGGTTTCAAATTAGCTCAGATACCGTTCCATAAACCCAATATGTAATAGACAAGACCTACTCCTTGCTCAGAGAACTGGTCTCAACACGCCCCATTCACCGCACAAGAATATATCTGTCTAGTAATAATCTTAAAACCTATGTATTGATATCTCTCTGTTAGTGTGTCAAGTGGGTGTAAAGCGGCATAAACACAGCAGTGAAAAGCAGCTAAACCCCATTATAAAAATAAATTACTTTGAAAAACCCATGAAACAAAGACAGTGAAAGAGAGCGAAATTCTTACACAATGCGTTCAGGGGCTGTGATGCAACCTGGATTGACCATATCTAGACCCACAGCTGGATGAGACATAAGGGTGGACACTCTTGGGGCTGAGAGGTTTGGTGAGGTTGGGTGAGCAAACGCAGACCCTTTAAAGTAATACTGCGTGGTACCCATCGCATGGGTCCCAAATCTCCAGGTTCAAGGGCATCTTGCTACATCGAAAACATGCATGAGAAAACAAAAAGATGGTACACCGTGTGATGGGGAAAGGTTTCTAAAACGCACCTCATTTCTCATCTCCTTGTGCTCGGGTTCGCCATTCCAGCCACTTTACTGGCAATCTCCCTACTTGGAGCATCAGCACCTTTAACCTCCTGTTCCGTACAGGTTGCAATTTGTCCTGAGGATGAACGGGAAGACTTGGAACCAATGAGAGACTAGCTCCTGGTGTAGGGACAGGCACAGGTCACTCTATTTTCCCATCAGGAAGAAGAATTAACCACAGGCTCAGCCTGCCCCCCGGAACCAGAACAGGGCCTGAAGCCACCCTGCGCTTTTGCGGCCATCTCCCAAAAAGGCGAGTTGTAAAATGGAGCTTCAGGGCACTGCAATTCACAAACCTGCAGAGTTATAAATGATAACTCTCGTCCACAAATATATTGAGGGAAGGCAAAGAAGAGGATTTGAAATCAAGGCAGAATTGCAGGAAACAAATTTCAGGAGGTAGATTCGAATCGCCTTTAAAGCACATGAAAAGCGGCAAAACGTTGACAATGATGCCCTTGGCCAAAAAGGGCGTATGCGTTTTTTCCTGAATATATTCAGGCAAAAACGCATACGCCCTTTTTGGCCAACCAAGCAACCTGGAAAGGCAAATCAGCGCTACAAAGAAGTCTCGCTTCCCATCGGTTAAAAGGGCCATGCTGAAAAAAGTGTCAAAACCAGAAATACAGGACAGGCCATGGAGAAATGGGAGCCATGCTACACTGATGGGCGGGATGTAAATTGCCAACAGCCACTCTGGAGAAGTGTACGGTGAGTCCTGAAACGTCTAAAAAGCAAAGCTTAGAGAGCATAGGGCACTTCCACTCATGGGGGTATACATTGGGAAAATGAAAAATCAGCAAGACACAAGCACCCCAAAGTTTAGGGCTGCTCTGTTGACAAGGACCTCCACTTCATTCCACCTTCAATATCCCAGGAAAGAGAAAAATGGATAAAGAAGTTGTGGTCCTTATGTACAATGGAATACCACTCAGCCATGAAATTAATGTCATAAGGCTAGTAGCAGCATGATGAGTGGATTTAGGTACGACGATTCTAAGTGAAATAAGTCACACAGAAAAGGACACTTCTCATAAGGTATCACTGATAGAGGGAATGTAAAAACCGTTACACTTGAACTGAATTACAAAACAGAA
>NW_026777818.1:0-92832 GCF_028023285.1 Balaenoptera ricei
CAAATATATTGAGGGAAGGCAAAGAAGAGGATTTGAAATCAAGGCAGAATTGCAGGAAACAGATTTCAGGAGGTAGATTCGAATCGCCTTTAAAGCACATGAAAAGCGGCAAAACGTTGACAATGATGCCCTTGGCCAAAAAGGGCGTATGCGTTTTTTCCTGAATATATTCAGGAAAAAACGCATACGCCCTTTTTGGCCAACCAAGCAACCTGGAAAGGCAAATCAGCGCTACAAAGAAGTCTCGCTTCCCATCGGTTAAAAGGGCCATGCTGAAAAAAGTGTCAAAACCAGAAATACAGGAAAGGCCATGGAGAAATGGGAGCCGTGCTACACTGATGGGCGGGATGTAAATTGCCAACAGCCACTCTGGAGAAGTGTACGGTGAGTCCTGAAACGTCTAAAAAGCAAAGCTTAGAGAGCATAGGGCACTTCCACTCATGGGGGTATACATTGGGAAAATTAAAAATCAGCAAGACACAAGCACCCCAAAGTTTAGGGCTGCTCTCTTGACAAGGACCTCCACTTCATTCCACCTTCAATATCCCAGGAAAGAGA
Organism: Balaenoptera ricei; assembly: GCF_028023285.1. Taxonomy (NCBI): domain Eukaryota; kingdom Metazoa; phylum Chordata; class Mammalia; order Artiodactyla; family Balaenopteridae; genus Balaenoptera; species Balaenoptera ricei. Next base: position 559 of record NW_026777818.1, read on the forward strand.
AAAATGGATAAAGAAGTTGTGGTCCTTATATACAATGGAATATCACTCAGCCATGAAATCAATGTCATAAGGCTAGTAGCAGCATGATGAGTGGATTTAGGTACGACGATTCTAAGTGAAATAAGTCACACAGAAAAGGACACTTCTCATAATGTATCACTTATAGAGGGAATGTAAAAACCGTTACACTTGAACTGAATTACAAAACAGAACAGAGTCACACATGCAGAAAACACACTATGGCTGCTTAACGGGAAAGGTGAGGTGGGGTGATACATAAAACAAGGGTTTCAAATTAGCTCAGATACCGTTCCATAAAACCAATATGTAATAGACAAGACCTACTCCTTGCTCAGAGAACTGGTCTCAACACGCCCCATTCACCGCACAAGAATATATCTGACTAGTAATAATCTTAAAACCTATGTATTGATATCTCTCTGTTAGTGTGTCAAGTGGGGGTAAAGCGGCATAAACACAGCAGTGAAAAGCAGCTAAACCCCATTATAAAAATAAATTACTTCGAAATACCCATGAAACAAAGACAGTGAAATAGAGCGAAATTCTTACACAATGCGTTCAGGGGCTGTGATGCAACCTGGATTGACCATATCTAGACCCACAGCTGGATGAGACATAAGGGTGGACGCTCTTGGGGCTGAGAGGTTTGGTGAGGTTGGGTGAGCAAACGCAGACCCTTTAAAGTAATACTGCGTGGTACCCATCGCATGGGTCCCAAATCTCCAGGTTCAAGGGCATCTTGCTACATCGAAAACATGCATGAGAAACCCAGAAGATGGTACACCGTGTGATGGGGAAAGGTTTCTAAAACGCACCTCATTTCTCATCTCCTTGTGCTCGGGTTCGCCATTCCAGCCACTTTACTAGCAATCTCCCTACTTGGAGCATCAGCACCTTTAACCTCCTGTTCCGTACAGGTTGCAATTTGTCCTGAGGATGAACGGGAAGACTTGGAACCAATGAGAGACTAGCTCTTGGTGTAGGGACAGGCACAGGTCACTCTATTTTCCCATCAGGAAGAAGAATTAACCACAGGCTCAGCCTGCCCCCCGGAACCAGAACAGGGCCTGAAGCCATCCTGCGCTTTTGCGGCCAGCTCCCTAAAAAGCGAGTTGTAAAATGGAGCTTCAGGGCACTGCAATTCACAAACCTGCAGAGTTATAAATGATAACTCTCGTCCACAAATATATTGAGGGAAGGCAAAGAAGAGGATTTGAAATCAAGGCAGAATTGCAGGAAACAGATTTCAGGAGGTAGATTCGAATCGCCTTTAAAGCACATGAAAAGCGGCAAAACGTTGACAATGATGCCCTTGGCCAAAAAGGGCGTATGCGTTTTTTCCTGAATATATTCAGGAAAAAACGCATACGCCCTTTTTGGCCAACCAAGCAACCTGGAAAGGCAAATCAGCGCTACAAAGAAGTCTCGCTTCCCATCGGTTAAAAGGGCCATGCTGAAAAAAGTGTCAAAACCAGAAATACAGGAAAGGCCATGGAGAAATGGGAGCCGTGCTACACTGATGGGCGGGATGTAAATTGCCAACAGCCACTCTGGAGAAGTGTACGGTGAGTCCTGAAACGTCTAAAAAGCAAAGCTTAGAGAGCATAGGGCACTTCCACTCATGGGGGTATACATTGGGAAAATTAAAAATCAGCAAGACACAAGCACCCCAAAGTTTAGGGCTGCTCTCTTGACAAGGACCTCCACTTCATTCCACCTTCAATATCCCAGGAAAGAGAAAAATGGATAAAGAAGTTGTGGTCCTTATATACAATGGAATATCACTCAGCCATGAAATCAATGTCATAAGGCTAGTAGCAGCATGATGAGTGGATTTAGGTACGACGATTCTAAGTGAAATAAGTCACACAGAAAAGGACACTTCTCATAATGTATCACTTATAGAGGGAATGTAAAAACCGTTACACTTGAACTGAATTACAAAACAGAACAGAGTCACACATGCAGAAAACACACTATGGCTGCTTAACGGGAAAGGTGAGGTGGGGTGATACATAAAACAAGGGTTTCAAATTAGCTCAGATACCGTTCCATAAAACCAATATGTAATAGACAAGACCTACTCCTTGCTCAGAGAACTGGACTCAACACGCCCTATTCACCGCACAAGAATATATCTGACTAGTAATAATCTTAAAACCTATGTATTGATATCTCTCTGTTAGTGTGTCAAGTGGGTGTAAAGCGGCATAAACACAGCAGTGAAAAGCAGCTAAACCCCATTATAAAAATAAATTACTTTGAAAAACCCATGAAACAAAGACAGTGAAAGAGAGCGAAATTCTTACACAATGCGTTCAGGGGCTGTGATGCAACCTGGATTGACCATATCTAGACCCACAGCTGGATGAGACATAAGGGTGGACACTCTTGGGGCTGAGAGGTTTGGTGAGGTTGGGTGAGCAAACACAGACCCTTTAAAGTAATACTGCGTGGTACCCATCGCATGGGTCCCAAATCTCCAGGTTCAAGGGCATCTTGCTACATCGAAAACATGCATGAGAAAACAAAAAGATGGTACACCGTGTGATGGGGAAAGGTTTCTAAAACGCACCTCATTTCTCATCTCCTTGTGCTCGGGTTCGCCATTCCAGCCACTTTACTAGCAATCTCCCTACTTGGAGCATCAGCACCTTTAACCTCCTGTTCCGTACAGGTTGCAATTTGTCCTGAGGATGAACGGGAAGACTTGGAACCAATGAGAGACTAGCTCCTGGTGTAGGGACAGGCACAGGTCACTCTATTTTCCCATCAGGAAGAAGAATTAACCACAGGCTCAGCCTGCCCCCCGGAACCAGAACAGGGCCTGAAGCCATCCTGCGCTTTTGCGGCCAGCTCCCTAAAAAGCGAGTTGTAAAATGGAGCTTCAGGGCACTGCAATTCACAAACCTGCAGAGTTATAAATGATAACTCTCGTCCACAAATATATTGAGGGAAGGCAAAGAAGAGGATTTGAAATCAAGGCAGAATTGCAGGAAACAGATTTCAGGAGGTAGATTCGAATCGCCTTTAAAGCACATGAAAAGCGGCAAAACGTTGACAATGATGCCCTTGGCCAAAAAGGGCGTATGCGTTTTTTCCTGAATATATTCAGGAAAAAACGCATACGCCCTTTTTGGCCAACCAAGCAACCTGGAAAGGCAAATCAGCGCTACAAAGAAGTCTCGCTTCCCATCGGTTAAAAGGGCCATGCTGAAAAAAGTGTCAAAACCAGAAATACAGGAAAGGCCATGGAGAAATGGGAGCCGTGCTACACTGATGGGCGGGATGTAAATTGCCAACAGCCACTCTGGAGAAGTGTACGGTGAGTCCTGAAACGTCTAAAAAGCAAAGCTTAGAGAGCATAGGGCACTTCCACTCATGGGGGTATACATTGGGAAAATTAAAAATCAGCAAGACACAAGCACCCCAAAGTTTAGGGCTGCTCTCTTGACAAGGACCTCCACTTCATTCCACCTTCAATATCCCAGGAAAGAGAAAAATGGATAAAGAAGTTGTGGTCCTTATATACAATGGAATATCACTCAGCCATGAAATCAATGTCATAAGGCTAGTAGCAGCATGATGAGTGGATTTAGGTACGACGATTCTAAGTGAAATAAGTCACACAGAAAAGGACACTTCTCATAATGTATCACTTATAGAGGGAATGTAAAAACCGTTACACTTGAACTGAATTACAAAACAGAACAGAGTCACACATGCAGAAAACACACTATGGCTGCTTAACGGGAAAGGTGAGGTGGGGTGATACATAAAACAAGGGTTTCAAATTAGCTCAGATACCGTTCCATAAAACCAATATGTAATAGACAAGACCTACTCCTTGCTCAGAGAACTGGACTCAACACGCCCTATTCACCGCACAAGAATATATCTGACTAGTAATAATCTTAAAACCTATGTATTGATATCTCTCTGTTAGTGTGTCAAGTGGGTGTAAAGCGGCATAAACACAGCAGTGAAAAGCAGCTAAACCCCATTATAAAAATAAATTACTTTGAAAAACCCATGAAACATAGACAGTGAAAGAGAGCGAAATTCTTACACAATGCGTTCAGGGGCTGTGATGCAACCTGGATTGACCATATCTAGACCCACAGCTGGATGAGACATAAGGGTGGACACTCTTGGGGCTGAGAGGTTTGGTGAGGTTGGGTGAGCAAACGCAGACCCTTTAAAGTAATACTGCGTGGTACCCATCGCATGGGTCCCAAATCTCCAGGTTCAAGGGCATCTTCCTACATCGAAAACATGCATGAGAAAACAAAAAGATGGTACACCATGTGATGGGGAAAGGTTTCTAAAACGCACCTCATTTCTCTTCTCCTTGTGCCCGGGTTCGCCATTCCAGCCGCTTTACTAACAATCTCCCTACTTGGAGCATCAGCACCTTTAACCTCCTGTTCCGTACAGGTTGCAATTTGTCCTGAGGATGAACGGGAAGACTTGGAACCAATGAGAGACTAGCTCTTGGTGTAGTGACAGGCACAGGTCACTCTATTTTCCCATCAGGAAGAAGAATTAACCACAGGCTCAGCCTGCCCCCCGGAACCAGAGCAGGGCCTGAAGCCATCCTGCGCTTTTGCGGCCAGCTCCCTAAAAAGCGAGTTGTAAAATGGAGCTTCAGGGCACTGCAATTCACAAACCTGCAGAGTTATAAATGATAACTCTCGTCCACAAATATATTGAGGGAAGGCAAAGAAGAGGATTTGAAATCAAGGCAGAATTGCAGGAAACAGATTTCAGGAGGTAGATTCGAATCGCCTTTAAAGCACATGAAAAGCGGCAAAACGTTGACAATGATGCCCTTGGCCAAAAAGGGCGTATGCGTTTTTTCCTGAATATATTCAGGAAAAAACGCATACGCCCTTTTTGGCCAACCAAGCAACCTGGAAAGGCAAATCAGCGCCACAAAGAAGACTCGCTTCCCATCGGTTAAAAGGGCCATGCTGAAAAAAGTGTCAAAACCAGAAATGCAGGACAGGCCATGGAGAAATGGGAGCCGTGCTACACTGATGGGCGGGATGTAAATTGCCAACAGCCACTCTGGAGAAGTGTACGGTGAGTCCTGAAACGTCTAAATAACAAAGCTTAGAGAGCATAGGGCACTTCCACTCATGGGGGTATACATTGGGAAAATTAAAAATCAGCAAGACACAAGCACCCCAAAGTTTAGGGCTGCTCTGTTGACAAGGACCTCCACTTCATTCCACCTTCAATATCCCAGGAAAGAGAAAAATTGATAAAGGAGTTGTGGTCCTTATGTACAATGGAATACCACTCAGCCATGAAATTAATGTCATAAGGCTAGTAGCAGCATGATGAGTGGATTTAGGTACGACGATTCTAAGTGAAATAAGTCACACAGAAAAGGACACTTCTCATAAGGTATCACTGATAGAGGGAATGTAAAAACCGTTACACTTGAACTGAATTACAAAACAGAACGGAGTCACACATGCAGAAAACACACTATGGCTGCTTAACGGGAAAGGTGAGGTGGGGTGATACATAAAACAAGGGTTTCAAATTAGCTCAGATACCGTTCCATAAACCCAATATGTAATAGACAAGACCTACTCCTTGCTCAGAGAACTGGTCTCAACACACCCCATTCACCGCACAAGAATATATCTGACTAGTAATAATCTTAAAACCTATGTATTGATATCTCTCTGTTAGTGTGTCAAGTGGGTGTAAAGCGGCATAAACACAGCAGTGAAAAGCAGCTAAACCCCATTATAAAAATAAATTACTTCGAAATACCCATGAAACAAAGACAGTGAAATAGAGCGAAATTCTTACACAATGCGTTCAGGGGCTGTGATGCAACCTGGATTGACCATATCTAGACCCACAGCTGGATGAGACATAAGGGTGGACGCTCTTGGGGCTGAGAGGTTTGGTGAGGTTGGGTGAGCAAACGCAGACCCTTTAAAGTAATACTGCGTGGTACCCATCGCATGGGTCCCAAATCTCCAGGTTCAAGGGCATCTTGCTACATCGAAAACATGCATGAGAAACCCAGAAGATGGTACACCGTGTGATGGGGAAAGGTTTCTAAAACGCACCTCATTTCTCATCTCCTTGTGCTCGGGTTCGCCATTCCAGCCACTTTACTAGCAATCTCCCTACTTGGAGCATCAGCACCTTTAACCTCCTGTTCCGTACAGGTTGCAATTTGTCCTGAGGATGAACGGGAAGACTTGGAACCAATGAGAGACTAGCTCTTGGTGTAGGGACAGGCACAGGTCACTCTATTTTCCCATCAGGAAGAAGAATTAACCACAGGCTCAGCCTGCCCCCCGGAACCAGAACAGGGCCTGAAGCCATCCTGCGCTTTTGCGGCCAGCTCCCTAAAAAGCGAGTTGTAAAATGGAGCTTCAGGGCACTGCAATTCACAAACCTGCAGAGTTATAAATGATAACTCTCGTCCACAAATATATTGAGGGAAGGCAAAGAAGAGGATTTGAAATCAAGGCAGAATTGCAGGAAACAGATTTCAGGAGGTAGATTCGAATCGCCTTTAAAGCACATGAAAAGCGGCAAAACGTTGACAATGATGCCCTTGGCCAAAAAGGGCGTATGCGTTTTTTCCTGAATATATTCAGGAAAAAACGCATACGCCCTTTTTGGCCAACCAAGCAACCTGGAAAGGCAAATCAGCGCTACAAAGAAGTCTCGCTTCCCATCGGTTAAAAGGGCCATGCTGAAAAAAGTGTCAAAACCAGAAATACAGGAAAGGCCATGGAGAAATGGGAGCCGTGCTACACTGATGGGCGGGATGTAAATTGCCAACAGCCACTCTGGAGAAGTGTACGGTGAGTCCTGAAACGTCTAAAAAGCAAAGCTTAGAGAGCATAGGGCACTTCCACTCATGGGGGTATACATTGGGAAAATTAAAAATCAGCAAGACACAAGCACCCCAAAGTTTAGGGCTGCTCTCTTGACAAGGACCTCCACTTCATTCCACCTTCAATATCCCAGGAAAGAGAAAAATGGATAAAGAAGTTGTGGTCCTTATATACAATGGAATATCACTCAGCCATGAAATCAATGTCATAAGGCTAGTAGCAGCATGATGAGTGGATTTAGGTACGACGATTCTAAGTGAAATAAGTCACACAGAAAAGGACACTTCTCATAATGTATCACTTATAGAGGGAATGTAAAAACCGTTACACTTGAACTGAATTACAAAACAGAACAGAGTCACACATGCAGAAAACACACTATGGCTGCTTAACGGGAAAGGTGAGGTGGGGTGATACATAAAACAAGGGTTTCAAATTAGCTCAGATACCGTTCCATAAAACCAATATGTAATAGACAAGACCTACTCCTTGCTCAGAGAACTGGACTCAACACGCCCTATTCACCGCACAAGAATATATCTGACTAGTAATAATCTTAAAACCTATGTATTGATATCTCTCTGTTAGTGTGTCAAGTGGGTGTAAAGCGGCATAAACACAGCAGTGAAAAGCAGCTAAACCCCATTATAAAAATAAATTACTTTGAAAAACCCATGAAACAAAGACAGTGAAAGAGAGCGAAATTCTTACACAATGCGTTCAGGGGCTGTGATGCAACCTGGATTGACCATATCTAGACCCACAGCTGGATGAGACATAAGGGTGGACACTCTTGGGGCTAAGAGGTTTGGTGAGGTTGGGTGAGCAAACGCAGACCCTTTAAAGTAATACTGCGTGGTACCCATCGCATGGGTCCCAAATCTCCAGGTTCAAGGGCATCTTCCTACATCGAAAACATGCATGAGAAAACAAAAAGATGGTACACCGTGTGATGGGGAAAGGTTTCTAAAACGCACCTCATTTCTCTTCTCCTTGTGCCCGGGTTCGCCATTCCAGCCGCTTTACTAACAATCTCCCTACTTGGAGCATCAGCACCTTTAACCTCCTGTTCCGTACAGGTTGCAATTTGTCCTGAGGATGAATGGGAAGACTTGGAACCAATGAGAGACTAGCTCTTGGTGTAGTGACAGGCACAGGTCACTCTATTTTCCCATCAGGAAGAAGAATTAACCACAGGCTCAGCCTGCCCCCCGGAACCAGAGCAGGGCCTGAAGCCATCCTGCGCTTTTGCGGCCAGCTCCCTAAAAAGCGAGTTGTAAAATGGAGCTTCAGGGCACTGCAATTCACAAACCTGCAGAGTTATAAATGATAACTCTCGTCCACAAATATATTGAGGGAAGGCAAAGAAGAGGATTTGAAATCAAGGCAGAATTGCAGGAAACAGATTTCAGGAGGTAGATTCGAATCGCCTTTAAAGCACATGAAAAGCGGCAAAACGTTGACAATGATGCCCTTGGCCAAAAAGGGCGTATGCGTTTTTTCCTGAATATATTCAGGAAAAAACGCATACGCCCTTTTTGGCCAACCAAGCAACCTGGAAAGGCAAATCAGCGCCACAAAGAAGACTCGCTTCCCATCGGTCAAAAGGGCCATGCTGAAAAAAGTGTCAAAACCAGAAATGCAGGACAGGCCATGGAGAAATGGGAGCCGTGCTACACTGATGGGTGGGATGTAAATTGCCAACAGACACTCTGGAGAAGTGTACGGTGAGTCCTGAAACGTCTAAATAACAAAGCTTAGAGAGCATAGGGCACTTCCACTCATGGGGGTATACATTGGGAAAATGAAAAATCAGCAAGACACAAGCACCCCAAAGTTTAGGGCTGCTCTGTTGACAAGGACCTCCACTTCATTCCACCTTCAATATCCCAGGAAAGAGAAAAATGGATAAAGGAGTTGTGGTCCTTATGTACAATGGAATACCACTCAGCCATGAAATTAATGTCATAAGGCTAGTAGCAGCATGATGAGTGGATTTAGGTACGACGATTCTAAGTGAAATAAGTCACACAGAAAAGGACACTTCTCATAAGGTATCACTGATAGAGGGAATGTAAAAACCGTTACACTTGAACTGAATTACAAAACAGAACGGAGTCACACATGCAGAAAACACACTATGGCTGCTTAACGGGAAAGGTGAGGTGGGGTGATACATAAAACAAGGGTTTCAAATTAGCTCAGATACCGTTCCATAAACCCAATATGTAATAGACAAGACCTACTCCTTGCTCAGAGAACTGGTCTCAACACGCCCCATTCACCGCACAAGAATATATCTGACTAGTAATAATCTTAAAACCTATGTATTGATATCTCTCTGTTAGTGTGTCAAGTGGGTGTAAAGCGGCATAAACACAGCAGTGAAAAGCAGCTAAAGCCCATTATAAAAATAAATTACTTTGAAAAACCCATGAAACAAAGAGAGTGAAAGAGAGCGAAATTCTTACACAATGCGTTCAGGGGCTGTGATGCAACCTGGATTGACCATATCTAGACCCACAGCTGGATGAGACATAAGGGTGGACACTCTTGGGGCTGAGAGGTTTGGTGAGGTTGGGTGAGCAAACGCAGACCCTTTAAAGTAATACTGAGTGGTACCCATCGCATGGGTCCCAAATCTCCAGGTTCAAGGGCATCTTGCTACATCGAAAACATGCATGAGAAACCCAGAAGATGGTACACCGTGTGATGGGGAAAGGTTTCTAAAACGCACCTCATTTCTCATCTCCTTGTGCTCGGGTTCGCCATTCCAGCCACTTTACTAGCAATCTCCCTACTTGGAGCATCAGCACCTTTAACCTCCTGTTCCGTACAGGTTGCAATTTGTCCTGAGGATGAACGGGAAGACTTGGAACCAATGAGAGACTAGCTCCTGGTGTAGGGACAGGCACAGGTCACTCAATTTTCCCATCAGGAAGAAGAATTAACCACAGGCTCAGCCTGCCCCCCGGAACCAGAACAGGGCCTGAAGCCACCCTGCGCTTTTGCGGCCATCTCCCAAAAAGGCGAGTTGTAAAATGGAGCTTCAGGGCACTGCAATTCACAAACCTGCAGAGTTATAAATGATAACTCTCGTCCAAAAATATATTGAGGGAAGGCAAAGAAGAGGATTTGAAATCAAGGCAGAATTGCAGGAAACAAATTTCAGGAGGTAGATTCGAATCGCCTTTAAAGCACATGAAAAGCGGCAAAACGTTGACAATGATGCCCTTGGCCAAAAAGGGCGTATGCGTTTTTTCCTGAATATATTCAGGAAAAAACGCATACGCCCTTTTTGGCCAACCAAGCAACCTGGAAAGGCAAATCAGCGCTACAAAGAAGTCTCGCTTCCCATCGGTTAAAAGGGCCATGCTGAAAAAAGTGTCAAAACCAGAAATACAGGAAAGGCCATGGAGAAATGGGAGCCCTGCTACACTGATGGGCGGGATGTAAATTGCCAACAGCCACTCTGGAGAAGTGTACGGTGAGTCCTGAAACGTCTAAAAAGCAAAGCTTAGAGAGCATAGGGCACTTCCACTCATGGGGGTATACATTGGGAAAATTAAAAATCAGCAAGACACAAGCACCCCAAAGTTTAGGGCTGCTCTCTTGACAAGGACCTCCACTTCATTCCACCTTCAATATCCCAGGAAAGAGAAAAATGGATAAAGGAGTTGTGGTCCTTATGTACAATGGAATATCACTCAGCCATGAAATCAATGTCATAAGGCTAGTAGCAGCATGATGAGTGGATTTAGGTACGACGATTCTAAGTGAAATAAGTCACACAGAAAAGGACACTTCTCATAATGTATCACTTATAGAGGGAATGTAAGAACCGTTACACTTGAACAGAATTACAAAACAGAACGGAGTCACACATGCAGAAAACACACTATGGCTGCTTAACGGGAAAGGTGAGGTGGGGTGATACATAAAACAAGGGTTTCAAATTAGCTCAGATACCGTTCCATAAACCCAATATGTAATAGACAAGACCTACTCCTTGCTCAGAGAACTGGACTCAACACGCCCTATTCACCGCACAAGAATATATCTGACTAGTAATAATCTTAAAACCTATGTATTGATATCTCTCTGTTAGTGTGTCAAGTGGGTGTAAAGCGGCATAAACACAGCAATGAAAAGCAGCTAAACCCCATTATAAAAATAAATTACTTTGAAAAACCCATGAAACAAAGACAGTGAAAGAGAGCGAAATTCTTACACAATGCGTTCAGGGGCTGTGATGCAACCTGGATTGACCATATCTAGACCCACAGCTGGATGAGACATAAGGGTGGACACTCTTGGGGCTGAGAGGTTTGGTGAGGTTGGGTGAGCAAACGCAGACCCTTTAAAGTAATACTGCGTGGTACCCATCGCATGGGTCCCAAATCTCCAGGTTCAAGGGCATCTTCCTACATCGAAAACATGCATGAGAAAACAAAAAGATGGTACACCATGTGATGGGGAAAGGTTTCTAAAACGCACCTCATTTCTCTTCTCCTTGTGCCCGGGTTCGCCATTCCAGCCGCTTTACTAACAATCTCCCTACTTGGAGCATCAGCACCTTTAACCTCCTGTTCCGTACAGGTTGCAATTTGTCCTGAGGATGAACGGGAAGACTTGGAACCAATGAGAGACTAGCTCTTGGTGTAGTGACAGGCACAGGTCACTCTATTTTCCCATCAGGAAGAAGAATTAACCACAGGCTCAGCCTGCCCCCTGGAACCAGAGCAGGGCCTGAAGCCATCCTGCGCTTTTGCGGCCAGCTCCCTAAAAAGCGAGTTGTAAAATGGAGCTTCAGGGCACTGCAATTCACAAACCTGCAGAGTTATAAATGATAACTCTCGTCCACAAATATATTGAGGGAAGGCAAAGAAGAGGATTTGAAATCAAGGCAGAATTGCAGGAAACAGATTTCAGGAGGTAGATTCGAATCGCCTTTAAAGCACATGAAAAGCGGCAAAACGTTGACAATGATGCCCTTGGCCAAAAAGGGCGTATGCGTTTTTTCCTGAATATATTCAGGAAAAAACGCATACGCCCTTTTTGGCCAACCAAGCAACCTGGAAAGGCAAATCAGCGCCACAAAGAAGACTCGCTTCCCATCGGTTAAAAGGGCCATGCTGAAAAAAGTGTCAAAACCAGAAATGCAGGACAGGCCATGGAGAAATGGGAGCCGTGCTACACTGATGGGCGGGATGTAAATTGCCAACAGCCACTCTGGAGAAGTGTACGGTGAGTCCTGAAACGTCTAAATAACAAAGCTTAGAGAGCATAGGGCACTTCCACTCATGGGGGTATACATTGGGAAAATTAAAAATCAGCAAGACACAAGCACCCCAAAGTTTAGGGCTGCTCTCTTGACAAGGACCTCCACTTCATTCCACCTTCAATATCCCAGGAAAGAGAAAAATGTATAAAGAAGTTGTGGTCCTTATATACAATGGAATATCACTCAGCCATGAAATCAATGTCATAAGGCTAGTAGCAGCATGATGAGTGGATTTAGGTACGACGATTCTAAGTGAAATAAGTCACACAGAAAAGGACACTTCTCATAATGTATCACTTATAGAGGGAATGTAAAAACCGTTACACTTGAACTGAATTACAAAACAGAACAGACTCACACATGCAGAAAACACACTATGGCTGCTTAACGGGAAAGGTGAGGTGGGGTGATACATAAAACAAGGGTTTCAAATTAGCTCAGATACCGTTCCATAAAACCAATATGTAATAGACAAGACCTACTCCTTGCTCAGAGAACTGGACTCAACACGCCCTATTCACCGCACAAGAATATATCTGACTAGTAATAATCTTAAAACCTATGTATTGATATCTCTCTGTTAGTGTGTCAAGTGGGTGTAAAGCGGCATAAACACAGCAGTGAAAAGCAGCTAAACCCCATTATAAAAATAAATTACTTTGAAAAACCCATGAAACAAAGACAGTGAAAGAGAGCGAAATTCTTACACAATGCGTTCAGGGGCTGTGATGCAACCTGGATTGACCATATCTAGACCCACAGCTGGATGAGACATAAGGGTGGACACTCTTGGGGCTAAGAGGTTTGGTGAGGTTGGGTGAGCAAACGCAGACCCTTTAAAGTAATACTGCGTGGTACCCATCGCATGGGTCCCAAATTTCCAGGTTCAAGGGCATCTTCCTACATCGAAAACATGCATGAGAAAACAAAAAGATGGTACACCGTGTGATGGGGAAAGGTTTCTAAAACGCACCTCATTTCTCTTCTCCTTGTGCCCGGGTTCGCCATTCCAGCCGCTTTACTAACAATCTCCCTACTTGGAGCATCAGCACCTTTAACCTCCTGTTCCGTACAGGTTGCAATTTGTCCTGAGGATGAATGGGAAGACTTGGAACCAATGAGAGACTAGCTCTTGGTGTAGTGACAGGCACAGGTCACTCTATTTTCCCATCAGGAAGAAGAATTAACCACAGGCTCAGCCTGCCCCCCGGAACCAGAGCAGGGCCTGAAGCCATCCTGCGCTTTTGCGGCCAGCTCCCTAAAAAGCGAGTTGTAAAATGGAGCTTCAGGGCACTGCAATTCACAAACCTGCAGAGTTATAAATGATAACTCTCGTCCACAAATATATTGAGGGAAGGCAAAGAAGAGGATTTGAAATCAAGGCAGAATTGCAGGAAACAGATTTCAGGAGGTAGATTCGAATCGCCTTTAAAGCACATGAAAAGCGGCAAAACGTTGACAATGATGCCCTTGGCCAAAAAGGGCGTATGCGTTTTTTCCTGAATATATTCAGGAAAAAACGCATACGCCCTTTTTGGCCAACCAAGCAACCTGGAAAGGCAAATCAGCGCCACAAAGAAGACTCGCTTCCCATCGGTCAAAAGGGCCATGCTGAAAAAAGTGTCAAAACCAGAAATGCAGGACAGGCCATGGAGAAATGGGAGCCGTGCTACACTGATGGGTGGGATGTAAATTGCCAAGAGACACTCTGGAGAAGTGTACGGTGAGTCCTGAAACGTCTAAATAACAAAGCTTAGAGAGCATAGGGCACTTCCACTCATGGGGGTATACATTGGGAAAATGAAAAATCAGCAAGACACAAGCACCCCAAAGTTTAGGGCTGCTCTGTTGACAAGGACCTCCACTTCATTCCACCTTCAATATCCCAGGAAAGAGAAAAATGGATAAAGGAGTTGTGGTCCTTATGTACAATGGAATACCACTCAGCCATGAAATTAATGTCATAAGGCTAGTAGCAGCATGATGAGTGGATTTAGGTACGACGATTCTAAGTGAAATAAGTCACACAGAAAAGGACACTTCTCATAAGGTATCACTGATAGAGGGAATGTAAAAACCGTTACACTTGAACTGAATTACAAAACAGAACGGAGTCACACATGCAGAAAACACACTATGGCTGCTTAACGGGAAAGGTGAGGTGGGGTGATACATAAAACAAGGGTTTCAAATTAGCTCACATACCGTTCCATAAACCCAATATGTAATAGACAAGACCTACTCCTTGCTCAGAGAACTGGTCTCAACACACCCCATTCACCGCACAAGAATATATCTGACTAGTAATAATCTTAAAACCTATGTATTGATATCTCTCTGTTAGTGTGTCAAGTGGGTGTAAAGCGGCATAAACACAGCAGTGAAAAGCAGCTAAACCCCATTATAAAAATAAATTACTTCGAAATACCCATGAAACAAAGACAGTGAAATAGAGCGAAATTCTTACACAATGCGTTCAGGGGCTGTGATGCAACCTGGATTGACCATATCTAGACCCACAGCTGGATGAGACATAAGGGTGGACGCTCTTGGGGCTGAGAGGTTTGGTGAGGTTGGGTGAGCAAACGCAGACCCTTTAAAGTAATACTGCGTGGTACCCATCGCATGGGTCCCAAATCTCCAGGTTCAAGGGCATCTTGCTACATCGAAAACATGCATGAGAAACCCAGAAGATGGTACACCGTGTGATGGGGAAAGGTTTCTAAAACGCACCTCATTTCTCATCTCCTTGTGCTCGGGTTCGCCATTCCAGCCACTTTACTAGCAATCTCCCTACTTGGAGCATCAGCACCTTTAACCTCCTGTTCCGTACAGGTTGCAATTTGTCCTGAGGATGAACGGGAAGACTTGGAACCAATGAGAGACTAGCTCTTGGTGTAGGGACAGGCACATGTCACTCTATTTTCCCATCAGGAAGAAGAATTAACCACAGGCTCAGCCTGCCCCCCGGAACCAGAACAGGGCCTGAAGCCATCCTGTGCTTTTGCGGCCAGCTCCCTAAAAAGCGAGTTGTAAAATGGAGCTTCAGGGCACTGCAATTCACAAACCTGCAGAGTTATAAATGATAACTCTCGTCCACAAATATATTGAGGGAAGGCAAAGAAGAGGATTTGAAATCAAGGCAGAATTGCAGGAAACAGATTTCAGGAGGTAGATTCGAATCGCCTTTAAAGCACATGAAAAGCGGCAAAACGTTGACAATGATGCCCTTGGCCAAAAAGGGCGTATGCGTTTTTTCCTGAATATATTCAGGAAAAAACGCATACGCCCTTTTTGGCCAACCAAGCAACCTGGAAAGGCAAATCAGCGCTACAAAGAAGTCTCGCTTCCCATCGGTTAAAAGGGCCATGCTGAAAAAAGTGTCAAAACCAGAAATACAGGAAAGGCCATGGAGAAATGGGAGCCGTGCTACACTGATGGGCGGGATGTAAATTGCCAACAGCCACTCTGGAGAAGTGTACGGTGAGTCCTGAAACGTCTAAAAAGCAAAGCTTAGAGAGCATAGGGCACTTCCACTCATGGGGGTATACATTGGGAAAATTAAAAATCAGCAAGACACAAGCACCCCAAAGTTTAGGGCTGCTCTCTTGACAAGGACCTCCACTTCATTCCACCTTCAATATCCCAGGAAAGAGAAAAATGGATAAAGAAGTTGTGGTCCTTATATACAATGGAATATCACTCAGCCATGAAATCAATGTCATAAGGCTAGTAGCAGCATGATGAGTGGATTTAGGTACGACGATTCTAAGTGAAATAAGTCACACAGAAAAGGACACTTCTCATAATGTATCACTTATAGAGGGAATGTAAAAACCGTTACACTTGAACTGAATTACAAAACAGAACAGAGTCACACATGCAGAAAACACACTATGGCTGCTTAACGGGAAAGGTGAGGTGGGGTGATACATAAAACAAGGGTTTCAAATTAGCTCAGATACCGTTCCATAAAACCAATATGTAATAGACAAGACCTACTCCTTGCTCAGAGAACTGGACTCAACACGCCCTATTCACCGCACAAGAATATATCTGACTAGTAATAATCTTAAAACCTATGTATTGATATCTCTCTGTTAGTGTGTCAAGTGGGTGTAAAGCGGCATAAACACAGCAGTGAAAAGCAGCTAAACCCCATTATAAAAATAAATTACTTTGAAAAACCCATGAAACAAAGACAGTGAAAGAGAGCGAAATTCTTACACAATGCGTTCAGGGGCTGTGATGCAACCTGGATTGATCATATCTAGACCCACAGCTGGATGAGACATAAGGGTGGACACTCTTGGGGCTAAGAGGTTTGGTGAGGTTGGGTGAGCAAACGCAGACCCTTTAAAGTAATACTGCGTGGTACCCATCGCATGGGTCCCAAATCTCCAGGTTCAAGGGCATCTTCCTACATCGAAAACATGCATGAGAAAACAAAAAGATGGTACACCGTGTGATGGGGAAAGGTTTCTAAAACGCACCTCATTTCTCTTCTCCTTGTGCCCGGGTTCGCCATTCCAGCCGCTTTACTAACAATCTCCCTACTTGGAGCATCAGCACCTTTAACCTCCTGTTCCGTACAGGTTGCAATTTGTCCTGAGGATGAATGGGAAGACTTGGAACCAATGAGAGACTAGCTCTTGGTGTAGTGACAGGCACAGGTCACTCTATTTTCCCATCAGGAAGAAGAATTAACCACAGGCTCAGCCTGCCCCCCGGAACCAGAGCAGGGCCTGAAGCCATCCTGCGCTTTTGCGGCCAGCTCCCTAAAAAGCGAGTTGTAAAATGGAGCTTCAGGGCACTGCAATTCACAAACCTGCAGAGTTATAAATGATAACTCTCGTCCACAAATATATTGAGGGAAGGCAAAGAAGAGGATTTGAAATCAAGGCAGAATTGCAGGAAACAGATTTCAGGAGGTAGATTCGAATCGCCTTTAAAGCACATGAAAAGCGGCAAAACGTTGACAATGATGCCCTTGGCCAAAAAGGGCGTATGCGTTTTTTCCTGAATATATTCAGGAAAAAACGCATACGCCCTTTTTGGCCAACCAAGCAACCTGGAAAGGCAAATCAGCGCCACAAAGAAGACTCGCTTCCCATCGGTCAAAAGGGCCATGCTGAAAAAAGTGTCAAAACCAGAAATGCAGGACAGGCCATGGAGAAATGGGAGCCGTGCTACACTGATGGGTGGGATGTAAATTGCCAACAGACACTCTGGAGAAGTGTACGGTGAGTCCTGAAACGTCTAAATAACAAAGCTTAGAGAGCATAGGGCACTTCCACTCATGGGGGTATACATTGGGAAAATGAAAAATCAGCAAGACACAAGCACCCCAAAGTTTAGGGCTGCTCTGTTGACAAGGACCTCCACTTCATTCCACCTTCAATATCCCAGGAAAGAGAAAAATTGATAAAGGAGTTGTGGTCCTTATGTACAATGGAATACCACTCAGCCATGAAATTAATGTCATAAGGCTAGTAGCAGCATGATGAGTGGATTTAGGTACGACGATTCTAAGTGAAATAAGTCACACAGAAAAGGACACTTCTCATAAGGTATCACTGATAGAGGGAATGTAAAAACCGTTACACTTGAACTGAATTACAAAACAGAACGGAGTCACACATGCAGAAAACACACTATGGCTGCTTAACGGGAAAGGTGAGGTGGGGTGATACATAAAACAAGGGTTTCAAATTAGCTCAGATACCGTTCCATAAACCCAATATGTAATAGACAAGACCTACTCCTTGCTCAGAGAACTGGTCTCAACACGCCCCATTCACCGCACAAGAATATATCTGACTAGTAATAATCTTAAAACCTATGTATTGATATCTCTCTGTTAGTGTGTCAAGTGGGTGTAAAGCGGCATAAACACAGCAGTGAAAAGCAGCTAAACCCCATTATAAAAATAAATTACTTCGAAAAACCCATGAAACAAAGACAGTGAAAGAGAGCGAAATTCTTACACAATGCGTTCAGGGGCTGTGATGCAACCTGGATTGACCATATCTAGACCCACAGCTGGATGAGACATAAGGGTGGACACTCTTGGGGCTGAGAGGTTTGGTGAGGTTGGGTGAGCAAACGCAGACCCTTTAAAGTAATACTGCGTGGTACCCATCGCATGGGTCCCAAATCTCCAGGTTCAAGGGCATCTTCCTACATCGAAAACATGCATGAGAAAACAAAAAGATGGTACACCATGTGATGGGGAAAGGTTTCTAAAACGCACCTCATTTCTCTTCTCCTTGTGCCCGGGTTCGCCATTCCAGCCGCTTTACTAACAATCTCCCTACTTGGAGCATCAGCACCTTTAACCTCCTGTTCCGTACAGGTTGCAATTTGTCCTGAGGATGAACGGGAAGACTTGGAACCAATGAGAGACTAGCTCTTGGTGTAGTGACAGGCACAGGTCACTCTATTTTCCCATCAGGAAGAAGAATTAACCACAGGCTCAGCCTGCCCCCCGGAACCAGAGCAGGGCCTGAAGCCATCCTGCGCTTTTGCGGCCAGCTCCCTAAAAAGCGAGTTGTAAAATGGAGCTTCAGGGCACTGCAATTCACAAACCTGCAGAGTTATAAATGATAACTCTCGTCCACAAATATATTGAGGGAAGGCAAAGAAGAGGATTTGAAATCAAGGCAGAATTGCAGGAAACAGATTTCAGGAGGTAGATTCGAATCGCCTTTAAAGCACATGAAAAGCGGCAAAACGTTGACAATGATGCCCTTGGCCAAAAAGGGCGTATACGTTTTTTCCTGAATATATTCAGGAAAAAACGCATACGCCCTTTTTGGCCAACCAAGCAACCTGGAAAGGCAAATCAGCGCCACAAAGAAGACTGGCTTCCCATCGGTCAAAAGGGCCATGCTGAAAAAAGTTTCAAAACCAGAAATGCAGGACAGGCCATGGAGAAATGGGAGCCTTGCTACACTGATGGGCGGGATGTAAATTGCCAACAGCCACTCTGGAGAAGTGTACGGTGTGTCCTTAAACATCTAAACAACACAGCTTAGTGAGCATAGGGCACTTCCACTCATGGGGGTATAAATTGGGAAAATGAAAAATCAGCAAGACACAAGCACCCCAAAGTTTAGGGCTGCTCTGTTGACAAGGACCTCCACTTCATTCCACCTTCAATATCCCAGGAAAGAGAAAAATGGATAAAGGAGTTGTGGTCCTTATGTACAATGGAATATCACTCAGCCATGAAATCAATGTCATAAGGTTAGTAACAGCATGATGAGTGGATTTAGGTACGACGATTCTAAGTGAAATAAGTCACACAGAAAAGGACACTTCTCATAAGGTATCACTTATAGAGGGAATGTAAAAACCGTTACACTTGAACTGAATTACAAAACAGAACGGAGTCACACATGCAGAAAACACACTATGGCTGCTTAACGGGAAAGGTGAGGTGGGGTGATACATAAAACAAGGGTTTCAAATTAGCTCAGATACCGTTCCATAAACCCAATATGTAATAGACAAGACCTACTCCTTGCTCAGAGAACTGGACTCAACGCGCCCTATTCACCGCACAAGAATATATCTGACTAGTAATAATCTTAAAACCTATGGATTGATATCTCTCTGTTAGTGTGTCAACTGGGTGTAAAGCGGCATAAACACAGCAGTGAAAAGCAGCTAAACCCCATTATAAAAATAAATTACTTTTACAAACCCATGAAACAAAGACAGTGAAAGAGAGCGAAATTCTTACACAATGCGTTCAGGGGCTGTGATGCAACCTGGATTGACCATATCTAGACCCACAGCTGGATGAGACATAAGTGTGGACACTCTTGGGGCTGAGAGGTTTGGTGAGGTTGGGTGAGCAAACGCAGACCCTTTAAAGTAATACTGCGTGGTACCCATCGCATGGGTCCCAAATCTCCAGGTTCAAGGGCATCTTGCTACATCGAAAACATGCATGAGAAACCCAGAAGATGGTACACCGTGTGATGGGGAAAGGTTTCTAAAACGCACCTCATTTCTCATCTCCTTGTGCTCGGGTTCGCCATTCCAGCCACTTTACTAGCAATCTCCCTACTTGGAGCATCAGCACCTTTAACCTCCTGTTCCGTACAGGTTGCAATTTGTCCTGAGGATGAACGGGAAGACTTGGAACCAATGAGAGACTAGCTCCTGGTGTAGGGACAGGCACAGGTCACTCTATTTTCCCATCAGGAAGAAGAATTAACCACAGCCTCAGCCTGCCCCCCGGAACCAGAACAGGGCCTGAAGCCATCATGCGCTTTTGCGGCCAGCTCCCAAAAAAGCGAGTTGTAAAATGGAGCTTCAGGGCACTGCAATTCACAAACCTGCAGAGTTATAAATGATAACTCTCGTCCACAAATATATTGAGGGAAGGCAAAGAAGAGGATTTGAAATCAAGGCAGAATTGCAGGAAACAGATTTCAGGAGGTAGATTCGAATCGCCTTTAAAGCACATGAAAAGCGGCAAAACGTTGACAATGATGCCCTTGGCCAAAAAGGGCGTATGCGTTTTTTCCTGAATATATTCAGGAAAAAACGCATACGCCCTTTTTGGCCAACCAAGCAACCTGGAAAGGCAAATCAGCGCTACAAAGAAGTCTCGCTTCCCATCGGTTAAAAGGGCCATGCTGAAAAAAGTGTCAAAACCAGAAATACAGGAAAGGCCATGGAGAAATGGGAGCCCTGCTACACTGATGGGCGGGATGTAAATTGCCAACAGCCACTCTGGAGAAGTGTACGGTGAGTCCTGAAACGTCTAAAAAGCAAAGCTTAGAGAGCATAGGGCACTTCCACTCATGGGGGTATACATTGGGAAAATTAAAAATCAGCAAGACACAAGCACCCCAAAGTTTAGGGCTGCTCTCTTGACAAGGACCTCCACTTCATTCCACCTTCAATATCCCAGGAAAGAGAAAAATGGATAAAGGAGTTGTGGTCCTTATGTACAATGGAATATCACTCAGCCATGAAATCAATGTCATAAGGCTAGTAGCAGCATGATGATTGGATTTAGGTACGACGATTCTAAGTGAAATAAGTCACACAGAAAAGGACACTTCTCATAAGGTATCACTGATAGAGGGAATGTAAAAACCGTTACACTTGAACTGAATTACAAAACAGAACGGAGTCACACATGCAGAAAACACACTATGGCTGCTTAACGGGAAAGGTGAGGTGGGGTGATACATAAAACAAGGGTTTCAAATTAGCTCAGATACCGTTCCATAAACCCAATATGTAATAGACAAGACCTACTCCTTGCTCAGAGAACTGGACTCAACACGCCCTATTCACCGCACAAGAATATATCTGACTAGTAATAATCTTAAAACCTATGTATTGATATCTCTCTGTTAGTGTGTCAAGTGGGTGTAAAGCGGCATAAACACAGCAATGAAAAGCAGCTAAACCCCATTATAAAAATAAATTACTTTGAAAAACCCATGAAACAAAGACAGTGAAAGAGAGCGAAATTCTTACACAATGCGTTCAGGGGCTGTGATGCAACCTGGATTGACCATATCTAGACCCACAGCTGGATGAGACATAAGGGTGGACACTCTTGGGGCTGAGAGGTTTGGTGAGTTTGGGTGAGCAAACGCAGACCCTTTAAAGTAATACTGCGTGGTACCCATCGCATGGGTCCCAAATCTCCAGGTTCAAGGGCATCTTGCTACATCGAAAACATGCATGAGAAACCCAGAAGATGGTACACCGTGTGATGGGGAAAGGTTTCTAAAACGCACCTCATTTCTCATCTCCTTGTGCTCGGGTTTGCCATTCCAGCCACTTTACTAGCAATCTCCCTACTTGGAGCATCAGCACCTTTAACCTCCTGTTCCGTACAGGTTGCAATTTGTCCTGAGGATGAACGGGAAGACTTGGAACCAATGAGAGACTAGCTCCTGGTGTAGGGACAGGCACAGGTCACTCTATTTTCCCATCAGGAAGAAGAATTAACCACAGGCTCAGCCTGCCCCCCGGAACCAGAACAGGGCCTGAAGCCATCCTGCGCTTTTGTGGCCAGCTCCCTACATAGCGAGTTGTAAAATGGAGGTTCAGGGCACTGCAATTCACAAACCTGCAGAGTTATAAATGATAACTCTCGTCCACAAATATATTGAGGGAAGGCAAAGAAGAGGATTTGAAATCAAGGCAGAATTGCAGGAAACAGATTTCAGGAGGTAGATTCGAATCGCCTTTAAAGCACATGAAAAGCGGCAAAACGTTGACAATGATGCCCTTGGCCAAAAAGGGCGTATACGTTTTTTCCTGAATATATTCAGGAAAAAACGCATACGCCCTTTTTGGCCAACCAAGCAACCTGGAAAGGCAAATCAGCGCCACAAAGAAGACTCGCTTCCCATCGGTCAAAAGGGCCATGCTGAAAAAAGTGTCAAAACCAGAAATGCAGGACAGGCCATGGAGAAATGGGAGCCGTGCTACACTGATGGGCGGGATGTAAATTGCCAACAGACACTCTGGAGAAGTGTACGGTGAGTCCTGAAACGTCTAAAAAGCAAAGCTTAGAGAGCATAGGGCACTTCCACTCATGGGGGTATACATTGGGAAAATTAAAAATCAGCAAGACACAAGCACCCCAAAGTTTAGGGCTGCTCTCTTGACAAGGACCACCACTTCATTCCACCTTCAATATCCCAGGAAAGAGAAAAATGGATAAAGGAGTTGTGGTCCTTATATACAATGGAATATCACTCAGCCATGAAATCAATGTCATAAGGCTAGTAGCAGCATGATGAGTGGATTTAGGTACGATGATTCTAAGTGAAATAAGTCACACAGAAAAGGACACTTCTCATAAGGTATCACTTATAGAGGGAATGTAAAAACCGTTACACTTGAACTGAATTACAAAACAGAACAGACTCACACATGCAGAAAACACACTATGGCTGCTTAACGGGAAAGGTGAGGTGGGGTGATACATAAAACAAGGGTTTCAAATTAGCTCAGATACCGTTCCATAAACCCAATATGTAATAGACAAGACCTACTCCTTGCTCAGAGAACTGGTCTCAACACACCCCATTCACCGCCCAAGAATATATCTGACTAGTAATAATCTTAAAACCTATGTATTGATATCTCTCTGTTAGTGTGTCAAGTGGGTGTAAAGCGGCATAAACACAGCAGTGAAAAGCAGCTAAACCCCATTATAAAAATAAATTACTTCGAAATACCCATGAAACAAAGACAGTGAAATAGAGCGAAATTCTTACACAATGCGTTCAGGGGCTGTGATGCAACCTGGATTGACCATATCTAGACCCACAGCTGGATGAGACATAAGGGTGGACGCTCTTGGGGCTGAGAGGTTTGGTGAGGTTGGGTGAGCAAACACAGACCCTTTAAAGTAATACTGTGTGGTACCCATCGCATGGGTCCCAAATCTCCAGGTTCAAGGGCATCTTGCTACATCGAAAACATGCATGAGAAACCCAGAAGATGGTACACCGTGTGATGGGGAAAGGTTTCTAAAACGCACCTCATTTCTCATCTCCTTGTGCTCGGGTTCGCCATTCCAGCCACTTTACTAGCAATCTCCCTACTTGGAGCATCAGCACCTTTAACCTCCTGTTCCGTACAGGTTGCAATTTGTCCTGAGGATGAACGGGAAGACTTGGAACCAATGAGAGACTAGCTCTTGGTGTAGGGACAGGCACAGGTCACTCTATTTTCCCATCAGGAAGAAGAATTAACCACAGGCTCAGCCTGCCCCCCGGAACCAGAACAGGGCCTGAAGCCATCCTGCGCTTTTGCGGCCAGCTCCCTAAAAAGCGAGTTGTAAAATGGAGCTTCAGGGCACTGCAATTCACAAACCTGCATAGTTATAAATGATAACTCTCGTCCCCAAATATATTGAGGGAAGGCAAAGAAGAGGATTTGAAATCAAGGCAGAATTGCAGGAAACAGATTTCAGGAGGTAGATTCGAATCGCCTTTAAAGCACATGAAAAGCAGCAAAACGTTGACAATGATGCCCTTGGCCAAAAAGGGCGTATGCGTTTTTTCCTGAATATATTCAGGAAAAAACGCATACGCCCTTTTTGGCCAACCAAGCAACCTGGAAAGGCAAATCAGCGCTACAAAGAAGACTCGCTACCCATCGGTCAAAAGGGATATGCTGAAAAAAGTCTCAAAACCAGAAATGCAGGACAGGCCATGGAGAAATGGGAGCCTTGCTACACTGATGGGCGGGATGTAAATTGCCAACAGCCACTCTGGAGAAGTGTACGGTGAGTCCTGAAACGTCTAAAAAGCAAAGCTTAGAGAGCATAGGGCACTTCCACTCATGGGGGTATACATTGGGAAAATTAAAAATCAGCAAGACACAAGCACCCCAAAGTTTAGGGCTGCTCTCTTGACAAGGACCTCCACTTCATTCCACCTTCAATATCCCAGGAAAGAGAAAAATGGATAAAGGAGTTGTGGTCCTTATGTACAATGGAATATCACTCAGCCATGAAATCAATGTCATAAGGCTAGTAGCAGCATGATGAGTGGATTTAGGTACGACGATTCTAAGTGAAATAAGTCACACCGAAAAGGACACTTCTCATAATGTATCACTTATAGAGGGAATGTAAAAACCGTTACACTTGAACTGAATTACAAAACAGAACAGAGTCACACATGCAGAAAACACACTATGGCTGCTTAACGGGAAAGGTGAGGTGGGGTGATACATAAAACAAGGGTTTCAAATTAGCTCAGATACCGTTCCATAAAACCAATATGTAATAGACAAGACCTACTCCTTGCTCAGAGAACTGGACTCAACACGCCCTATTCACCGCACAAGAATATATCTGACTAGTAATAATCTTAAAACCTATGTATTGATATCTCTCTGTTAGTGTGTCAAGTGGGTGTAAAGCGGCATAAACACAGCAATGAAAAGCAGCTAAACCCCATTATAAAAATAAATTACTTTGAAAAACCCATGAAACAAAGACAGTGAAAGAGAGCGAAATTCTTACACAATGCGTTCAGGGGCTGTGATGCAACCTGGATTGACCATATCTAGACCCACAGCTGGATGAGACATAAGGGTGGACACTCTTGGGGCTGAGAGGTTTGGTGAGGTTGGGTGAGCAAACGCAGACCCTTTAAAGTAATACTGCGTGGTACCCATCGCATGGGTCCCAAATCTCCAGGTTCAAGGGCATCTTCCTACATCGAAAACATGCATGAGAAAACAAAAAGATGGTACACCATGTGATGGGGAAAGGTTTCTAAAACGCACCTCATTTCTCTTCTCCTTGTGCCCGGGTTCGCCATTCCAGCCGCTTTACTAACAATCTCCCTACTTGGAGCATCAGCACCTTTAACCTCCTGTTCCGTACAGGTTGCAATTTGTCCTGAGGATGAACGGGAAGACTTGGAACCAATGAGAGACTAGCTCTTGGTGTAGTGACAGGCACAGGTCACTCTATTTTCCCATCAGGAAGAAGAATTAACCACAGGCTCAGCCTGCCCCCCGGAACCAGAGCAGGGCCTGAAGCCATCCTGCGCTTTTGCGGCCAGCTCCCTAAAAAGCGAGTTGTAAAATGGAGCTTCAGGGCACTGCAATTCACAAACCTGCAGAGTTATAAATGATAACTCTCGTCCACAAATATATTGAGGGAAGGCAAAGAAGAGGATTTGAAATCAAGGCAGAATTGCAGGAAACAGATTTCAGGAGGTAGATTCGAATCGCCTTTAAAGCACATGAAAAGCGGCAAAACGTTGACAATGATGCCCTTGGCCAAAAAGGGCGTATGCGTTTTTTCCTGAATATATTCAGGAAAAAACGCATACGCCCTTTTTGGCCAACCAAGCAACCTGGAAAGGCAAATCAGCGCCACAAAGAAGACTCGCTTCCCATCGGTTAAAAGGGCCATGCTGAAAAAAGTGTCAAAACCAGAAATGCAGGACAGGCCATGGAGAAATGGGAGCCGTGCTACACTGATGGGCGGGATGTAAATTGCCAACAGCCACTCTGGAGAAGTGTACGGTGAGTCCTGAAACGTCTAAATAACAAAGCTTAGAGAGCATAGGGCACTTCCACTCATGGGGGTATACATTGGGAAAATTAAAAATCAGCAAGACACAAGCACCCCAAAGTTTAGGGCTGCTCTGTTGACAAGGACCTCCACTTCATTCCACCTTCAATATCCCAGGAAAGAGAAAAATGGATAAAGGAGTTGTGGTCCTTATGTACAATGGAATACCACTCAGCCATGAAATTAATGTCATAAGGCTAGTAGCAGCATGATGAGTGGATTTAGGTACGACGATTCTAAGTGAAATAAGTCACACAGAAAAGGACACTTCTCATAAGGTATCACTGATAGAGGGAATGTAAAAACCGTTACACTTGAACTGAATTACAAAACAGAACGGAGTCACACATGCAGAAAACACACTATGGCTGCTTAACGGGAAAGGTGAGGTGGGGTGATACATAAAACAAGGGTTTCAAATTAGCTCAGATACCGTTCCATAAACCCAATATGTAATAGACAAGACCTACTCCTTGCTCAGAGAACTGGTCTCAACACGCCCCATTCACCGCACAAGAATATATCTGACTAGTAATAATCTTAAAACCTATGTATTGATATCTCTCTGTTAGTGTGTCAAGTGGGTGTAAAGCGGCATAAACACAGCAGTGAAAAGCAGCTAAACCCCATTATAAAAATAAATTACTTTGAAAAACCCATGAAACAAAGAGAGTGAAAGAGAGCGAAATTCTTACACAATGCGTTCAGGGGCTGTGATGCAACCTGGATTGACCATATCTAGACCCACAGCTGGATGAGACATAAGGGTGGACACTCTTGGGGCTGAGAGGTTTGGTGAGGTTGGGTGAGCAAACGCAGACCCTTTAAAGTAATACTGCGTGGTACCCATCGCATGGGTCCCAAATCTCCAGGTTCAAGGGCATCTTGCTACATCGAAAACATGCATGAGAAACCCAGAAGATGGTACACCGTGTGATGGGGAAAGGTTTCTAAAACGCACCTCATTTCTCATCTCTTTGTGCTCGGGTTCGCCATTCCAGCCACTTTACTAGCAATCTCCCTACTTGGAGCATCAGCACCTTTAACCTCCTGTTCCGTACAGGTTGCAATTTGTCCTGAGGATGAACGGGAAGACTTGGAACCAATGAGAGACTAGCTCCTGGTGTAGGGACAGGCACAGGTCACTCAATTTTCCCATCAGGAAGAAGAATTAACCACAGGCTCAGCCTGCCCCCCGGAACCAGAACAGGGCCTGAAGCCACCCTGCGCTTTTGCGGCCATCTCCCAAAAAGGCGAGTTGTAAAATGGAGCTTCAGGGCACTGCAATTCACAAACCTGCAGAGTTATAAATGATAACTCTCGTCCACAAATATATTGAGGGAAGGCAAAGAAGAGGATTTGAAATCAAGGCAGAATTGCAGGAAACAAATTTCAGGAGGTAGATTCGAATCGCCTTTAAAGCACATGAAAAGCGGCAAAACGTTGACAATGATGCCCTTGGCCAAAAAGGGCGTATGCGTTTTTTCCTGAATATATTCAGGAAAAAACGCATACGCCCTTTTTGGCCAACCAAGCAACCTGGAAAGGCAAATCAGCGCTACAAAGAAGTCTCGCTTCCCATCGGTTAAAAGGGCCATGCTGAAAAAAGTGTCAAAACCAGAAATACAGGAAAGGCCATGGAGAAATGGGAGCCCTGCTACACTGATGGGCGGGATGTAAATTGCCAACAGCCACTCTGGAGAAGTGTACGGTGAGTCCTGAAACGTCTAAAAAGCAAAGCTTAGAGAGCATAGGGCACTTCCACTCATGGGGGTATACATTGGGAAAATTAAAAATCAGCAAGACACAAGCACCCCAAAGTTTAGGGCTGCTCTCTTGACAAGGACCTCCACTTCATTCCACCTTCAATATCCCAGGAAAGAGAAAAATGGATAAAGGAGTTGTGGTCCTTATGTACAATGGAATATCACTCAGCCATGAAATCAATGTCATAAGGCTAGTAGCAGCATGATGAGTGGATTTAGGTACGACGATTCTAAGTGAAATAAGTCACACAGAAAAGGACACTTCTCATAATGTATCACTTATAGAGGGAATGTAAGAACCGTTACACTTGAACAGAATTACAAAACAGAACGGAGTCACACATGCAGAAAACACACTATGGCTGCTTAACGGGAAAGGTGAGGTGGGGTGATACATAAAACAAGGGTTTCAAATTAGCTCAGATACCGTTCCATAAACCCAATATGTAATAGACAAGACCTACTCCTTGCTCAGAGAACTGGACTCAACACGCCCTATTCACCGCACAAGAATATATCTGACTAGTAATAATCTTAAAACCTATGTATTGATATCTCTCTGTTAGTGTGTCAAGTGGGTGTAAAGCGGCATAAACACAGCAGTGAAAAGCAGCTAAACCCCATTATAAAAATAAATTACTTTGAAAAACCCATGAAACAAAGAGAGTGAAAGAGAGCGAAATTCTTACACAATGCGTTCAGGGGCTGTGATGCAACCTGGATTGACCATATCTAGACCCACAGCTGGATGAGACATAAGGGTGGACACTCTTGGGGCTGAGAGGTTTGGTGAGGTTGGGTGAGCAAACGCAGACCCTTTAAAGTAATACTGCGTGGTACCCATCGCATGGGTCCCAAATCTCCAGGTTCAAGGGCATCTTGCTACATCGAAAACATGCATGAGAAACCCAGAAGATGGTACACCGTGTGATAGGGAAAGGTTTCTAAAACGCACCTCATTTCTCATCTCCTTGTGCTCGGGTTCGCCATTCCAGCCACTTTACTAGCAATCTCCCTACTTGGAGCATCAGCACCTTTAACCTCCTGTTCCGTACAGGTTGCAATTTGTCCTGAGGATGAACGGGAAGACTTGGAACCAATGAGAGACTAGCTCCTGGTGTAGGGACAGGCACAGGTCACTCAATTTTCCCATCAGGAAGAAGAATTAACCACAGGCTCAGCCTGCCCCCCGGAACCAGAACAGGGCCTGAAGCCACCCTGCGCTTTTGCGGCCATCTCCCAAAAAGGCGATTTGTAAAATGGAGCTTCAGGGCACTGCAATTCACAAACCTGCAGAGTTATAAATGATAACTCTCGTCCACAAATATATTGAGGGAAGGCAAAGAAGAGGATTTGAAATCAAGGCAGAATTGCAGGAAACAAATTTCAGGAGGTAGATTCGAATCGCCTTTAAAGCACATGAAAAGCGGCAAAACGTTGACAATGATGCCCTTGGCCAAAAAGGGCGTATGCGTTTTTTCCTGAATATATTCAGGAAAAAACGCATACGCCCTTTTTGGCCAACCAAGCAACCTGGAAAGGCAAATCAGCGCTACAAAGAAGTCTCGCTTCCCATCGGTTAAAAGGGCCATGCTGAAAAAAGTGTCAAAACCAGAAATACAGGAAAGGCCATGGAGAAATGGGAGCCCTGCTACACTGATGGGCGGGATGTAAATTGCCAACAGCCACTCTGGAGAAGTGTACGGTGAGTCCTGAAACGTCTAAAAAGCAAAGCTTAGAGAGCATAGGGCACTTCCACTCATGGGGGTATACATTGGGAAAATTAAAAATCAGCAAGACACAAGCACCCCAAAGTTTAGGGCTGCTCTCTTGACAAGGACCTCCACTTCATTCCACCTTCAATATCCCAGGAAAGAGAAAAATGGATAAAGGAGTTGTGGTCCTTATGTACAATGGAATATCACTCAGCCATGAAATCAATGTCATAAGGCTAGTAGCAGCATGATGAGTGGATTTAGGTACGACGATTCTAAGTGAAATAAGTCACACAGAAAAGGACACTTCTCATAATGTATCACTTATAGAGGGAATGTAAGAACCGTTACACTTGAACAGAATTACAAAACAGAACGGAGTCACACATGCAGAAAACACACTATGGCTGCTTAACGGGAAAGGTGAGGTGGGGTGATACATAAAACAAGGGTTTCAAATTAGCTCAGATACCGTTCCATAAACCCAATATGTAATAGACAAGACCTACTCCTTGCTCAGAGAACTGGACTCAACACGCCCTATTCACCGCACAAGAATATATCTGACTAGTAATAATCTTAAAACCTATGTATTGATATCTCTCTGTTAGTGTGTCAAGTGGGTGTAAAGCGGCATAAACACAGCAATGAAAAGCAGCTAAACCCCATTATAAAAATAAATTACTTTGAAAAACCCATGAAACAAAGACAGTGAAAGAGAGCGAAATTCTTACACAATGCGTTCAGGGGCTGTGATGCAACCTGGATTGACCATATCTAGACCCACAGCTGGATGAGACATAAGGGTGGACACTCTTGGGGCTGAGAGGTTTGGTGAGGTTGGGTGAGCAAACGCAGACCCTTTAAAGTAATACTGCGTGGTACCCATCGCATGGGTCCCAAATCTCCAGGTTCAAGGGCATCTTCCTACATCGAAAACATGCATGAGAAAACAAAAAGATGGTACACCATGTGATGGGGAAAGGTTTCTAAAACGCACCTCATTTCTCTTCTCCTTGTGCCCGGGTTCGCCATTCCAGCCGCTTTACTAACAATCTCCCTACTTGGAGCATCAGCACCTTTAACCTCCTGTTCCGTACAGGTTGCAATTTGTCCTGAGGATGAACGGGAAGACTTGGAACCAATGAGAGACTAGCTCTTGGTGTAGTGACAGGCACAGGTCACTCTATTTTCCCATCAGGAAGAAGAATTAACCACAGGCTCAGCCTGCCCCCCGGAACCAGAGCAGGGCCTGAAGACATCCTGCGCTTTTGCGGCCAGCTCCCTAAAAAGCGAGTTGTAAAATAGAGCTTCAGGGCACTGCAATTCACAAACCTGCAGAGTTATAAATGATAACTCTCGTCCACAAATATATTGAGGGAAGGCAAAGAAGAGGATTTGAAATCAAGGCAGAATTGCAGGAAACAGATTTCAGGAGGTAGATTCGAATCGCCTTTAAAGCACATGAAAAGCGGCAAAACGTTGACAATGATGCCCTTGGCCAAAAAGGGCGTATGCGTTTTTTCCTGAATATATTCAGGAAAAAACGCATACGCCCTTTTTGGCCAACCAAGCAACCTGGAAAGGCAAATCAGCGCCACAAAGAAGACTCGCTTCCCATCGGTTAAAAGGGCCATGCTGAAAAAAGTGTCAAAACCAGAAATGCAGGACAGGCCATGGAGAAATGGGAGCCGTGCTACACTGATGGGCGGGATGTAAATTGCCAACAGCCACTCTGGAGAAGTGTACGGTGAGTCCTGAAACGTCTAAATAACAAAGCTTAGAGAGCATAGGGCACTTCCACTCATGGGGGTATACATTGGGAAAATTAAAAATCAGCAAGACACAAGCACCCCAAAGTTTAGGGCTGCTCTGTTGACAAGGACCTCCACTTCATTCCACCTTCAATATCCCAGGAAAGAGAAAAATTGATAAAGGAGTTGTGGTCCTTATGTACAATGGAATACCACTCAGCCATGAAATTAATGTCATAAGGCTAGTAGCAGCATGATGAGTGGATTTAGGTACGACGATTCTAAGTGAAATAAGTCACACAGAAAAGGACACTTCTCATAAGGTATCACTGATAGAGGGAATGTAAAAACCGTTACACCTGAACTGAATTACAAAACAGAACGGAGTCACACATGCAGAAAACACACTATGGCTGCTTAACGGGAAAGGTG
Organism: Balaenoptera ricei; assembly: GCF_028023285.1. Taxonomy (NCBI): domain Eukaryota; kingdom Metazoa; phylum Chordata; class Mammalia; order Artiodactyla; family Balaenopteridae; genus Balaenoptera; species Balaenoptera ricei. The sequence goes on from NW_026777818.1 coordinate 32,501, forward strand.
AGGTGGGGTGATACATAAAACAAGGGTTTCAAATTAGCTCAGATACCGTTCCATAAACCCAATATGTAATAGACAAGACCTACTCCTTGCTCAGAGAACTGGTCTCAACACACCCCATTCACCGCACAAGAATATATCTGACTAGTAATAATCTTAAAACCTATGTATTGATATCTCTCTGTTAGTGTGTCAAGTGGGTGTAAAGCGGCATAAACACAGCAGTGAAAAGCAGCTAAACCCCATTATAAAAATAAATTACTTCGAAATACCCATGAAACAAAGACAGTGAAATAGAGCGAAATTCTTACACAATGCGTTCAGGGGCTGTGATGCAACCTGGATTGACCATATCTAGACCCACAGCTGGAAGAGACATAAGGGTGGACGCTCTTGGGGCTGAGAGGTTTGGTGAGGTTGGGTGAGCAAACGCAGACCCTTTAAAGTAATACTGCGTGGTACCCATCGCATGGGTCCCAAATCTCCAGGTTCAAGGGCATCTTGCTACATCGAAAACATGCATGAGAAACCCAGAAGATGGTACACCGTGTGATGGGGAAAGGTTTCTAAAACGCACCTCATTTCTCATCTCCTTGTGCTCGGGTTCGCCATTCCAGCCACTTTACTAGCAATCTCCCTACTTGGAGCATCAGCACCTTTAACCTCCTGTTCCGTACAGGTTGCAATTTGTCCTGAGGATGAACGGGAAGACTTGGAACCAATGAGAGACTAGCTCTTGGTGTAGGGACAGGCACAGGTCACTCTATTTTCCCATCAGGAAGAAGAATTAACCACAGGCTCAGCCTGCCCCCCGGAACCAGAACAGGGCCTGAAGCCATCCTGCGCTTTTGCGGCCAGCTCCCTAAAAAGCGAGTTGTAAAATGGAGCTTCAGGGCACTGCAATTCACAAACCTGCAGAGTTATAAATGATAACTCTCGTCCACAAATATATTGAGGGAAGGCAAAGAAGAGGATTTGAAATCAAGGCAGAATTGCAGGAAACAGATTTCAGGAGGTAGATTCGAATCGCCTTTAAAGCACATGAAAAGCGGCAAAACGTTGACAATGATGCCCTTGGCCAAAAAGGGCGTATGCGTTTTTTCCTGAATATATTCAGGAAAAAACGCATACGCCCTTTTTGGCCAACCAAGCAACCTGGAAAGGCAAATCAGCGCTACAAAGAAGTCTCGCTTCCCATCGGTTAAAAGGGCCATGCTGAAAAAAGTGTCAAAACCAGAAATACAGGAAAGGCCATGGAGAAATGGGAGCCGTGCTACACTGATGGGCGGGATGTAAATTGCCAACAGCCACTCTGGAGAAGTGTACGGTGAGTCCTGAAACGTCTAAAAAGCAAAGCTTAGAGAGCATAGGGCACTTCCACTCATGGGGGTATACATTGGGAAAATTAAAAATCAGCAAGACACAAGCACCCCAAAGTTTAGGGCTGCTCTCTTGACAAGGACCTCCACTTCATTCCACCTTCAATATCCCAGGAAAGAGAAAAATGGATAAAGAAGTTGTGGTCCTTATATACAATGGAATATCACTCAGCCATGAAATCAATGTCATAAGGCTAGTAGCAGCATGATGAGTGGATTTAGGTACGACGATTCTAAGTGAAATAAGTCACACAGAAAAGGACACTTCTCATAATGTATCACTTATAGAGGGAATGTAAAAACCGTTACACTTGAACTGAATTACAAAACAGAACAGAGTCACACATGCAGAAAACACACTATGGCTGCTTAACGGGAAAGGTGAGGTGGGGTGATACATAAAACAAGGGTTTCAAATTAGCTCAGATACCGTTCCATAAACCCAATATGTAATAGACAAGACCTACTCCTTGCTCAGAGAACTGGACTCAACACGCCCTATTCACCGCACAAGAATATATCTGACTAGTAATAATCTTAAAACCTATGTATTGATATCTCTCTGTTAGTGTGTCAAGTGGGTGTAAAGCGGCATAAACACAGCAGTGAAAAGCAGCTAAACCCCATTATAAAAATAAATTACTTTGAAAAACCCATGAAACAAAGACAGTGAAAGAGAGCGAAATTCTTACACAATGCGTTCAGGGGCTGTGATGCAACCTGGATTGACCATATCTAGACCCACAGCTGGATGAGACATAAGGGTGGACACTCTTGGGGCTAAGAGGTTTGGTGAGGTTGGGTGAGCAAACGCAGACCCTTTAAAGTAATACTGCGTGGTACCCATCGCATGGGTCCCAAATCTCCAGGTTCAAGGGCATCTTCCTACATCGAAAACATGCATGAGAAAACAAAAAGATGGTACACCATGTGATGGGGAAAGGTTTCTAAAACGCACCTCATTTCTCTTCTCCTTGTGCCCGGGTTCGCCATTCCAGCCGCTTTACTAACAATCTCCCTACTTGGAGCATCAGCACCTTTAACCTCCTGTTCCGTACAGGTTGCAATTTGTCCTGAGGATGAACGGGAAGACTTGGAACCAATGAGAGACTAGCTCTTGGTGTAGTGACAGGCACAGGTCACTCTATTTTCCCATCAGGAAGAAGAATTAACCACAGGCTCAGCCTGCCCCCCGGAACCAGAGCAGGGCCTGAAGCCATCCTGCGCTTTTGCGGCCAGCTCCCTAAAAAGCGAGTTGTAAAATGGAGCTTCAGGGCACTGCAATTCACAAACCTGCAGAGTTATAAATGATAACTCTCGTCCACAAATATATTGAGGGAAGGCAAAGAAGAGGATTTGAAATCAAGGCAGAATTGCAGGAAACAGATTTCAGGAGGTAGATTCGAATCGCCTTTAAAGCACATGAAAAGCGGCAAAACGTTGACAATGATGCCCTTGGCCAAAAAGGGCGTATGCGTTTTTTCCTGAATATATTCAGGAAAAAACGCATACGCCCTTTTTGGCCAACCAAGCAACCTGGAAAGGCAAATCAGCGCCACAAAGAAGACTCGCTTCCCATCGGTTAAAAGGGCCATGCTGAAAAAAGTGTCAAAAGCAGAAATGCAGGACAGGCCATGGAGAAATGGGAGCCGTGCTACACTGATGGGCGGGATGTAAATTGCCAACAGCCACTCTGGAGAAGTGTACGGTGAGTCCTGAAACGTCTAAATAACAAAGCTTAGAGAGCATAGGGCACTTCCACTCATGGGGGTATACATTGGGAAAATTAAAAATCAGCAAGACACAAGCACCCCAAAGTTTAGGGCTGCTCTGTTGACAAGGACCTCCACTTCATTCCACCTTCAATATCCCAGGAAAGAGAAAAATTGATAAAGGAGTTGTGGTCCTTATGTACAATGGAATACCACTCAGCCATGAAATTAATGTCATAAGGCTAGTAGCAGCATGATGAGTGGATTTAGGTACGACGATTCTAAGTGAAATAAGTCACACAGAAAAGGACACTTCTCATAAGGTATCACTGATAGAGGGAATGTAAAAACCGTTACACTTGAACTGAATTACAAAACAGAACGGAGTCACACATGCAGAAAACACACTATGGCTGCTTAACGGGAAAGGTGAGGTGGGGTGATACATAAAACAAGGGTTTCAAATTAGCTCAGATACCGTTCCATAAACCCAATATGTAATAGACAAGACCTACTCCTTGCTCAGAGAACTGGTCTCAACACGCCCCATTCACCGCACAAGAATATATCTGACTAGTAATAATCTTAAAACCTATGTATTGATATCTCTCTGTTAGTGTGTCAAGTGGGTGTAAAGCGGCATAAACACAGCAGTGAAAAGCAGCTAAACCCCATTATAAAAATAAATTACTTTGAAAAACCCATGAAACAAAGAGAGTGAAAGAGAGCGAAATTCTTACACAATGCGTTCAGGGGCTGTGATGCAACCTGGATTGACCATATCTAGACCCACAGCTGGATGAGACATAAGGGTGGACACTCTTGGGGCTGAGAGGTTTGGTGAGGTTGGGTGAGCAAACGCAGACCCTTTAAAGTAATACTGCGTGGTACCCATCGCATGGGTCCCAAATCTCCAGGTTCAAGGGCATCTTGCTACATCGAAAACATGCATGAGAAACCCAGAAGATGGTACACCGTGTGATGGGGAAAGGTTTCTAAAACGCACCTCATTTCTCATCTCCTTGTGCTCGGGTTCGCCATTCCAGCCACTTTACTAGCAATCTCCCTACTTGGAGCATCAGCACCTTTAACCTCCTGTTCCGTACAGGTTGCAATTTGTCCTGAGGATGAACGGGAAGACTTGGAACCAATGAGAGACTAGCTCCTGGTGTAGGGACAGGCACAGGTCACTCAATTTTCCCATCAGGAAGAAGAATTAACCACAGGCTCAGCCTGCCCCCCGGAACCAGAACAGGGCCTGAAGCCATCCTGCGCTTTTGCGGCCAGCTCCCTAAAAAGCGAGTTGTAAAATGGAGCTTCAGGGCACTGCAATTCACAAACCTGCAGAGTTATAAATGATAACTCTCGTCCACAAATATATTGAGGGAAGGCAAAGAAGAGGATTTGAAATCAAGGCAGAATTGCAGGAAACAGATTTCAGGAGGTAGATTCGAATCGCCTTTAAAGCACATGAAAAGCGGCAAAACGTTGACAATGATGCCCTTGGCCAAAAAGGGCGTATGCGTTTTTTCCTGAATATATTCAGGAAAAAACGCATACGCCCTTTTTGGCCAACCAAGCAACCTGGAAAGGCAAATCAGCGCTACAAAGAAGTCTCGCTTCCCATCGGTTAAAAGGGCCATGCTGAAAAAAGTGTCAAAACCAGAAATACAGGAAAGGCCATGGAGAAATGGGAGCCGTGCTACACTGATGGGCGGGATGTAAATTGCCAACAGCCACTCTGGAGAAGTGTACGGTGAGTCCTGAAACGTCTAAAAAGCAAAGCTTAGAGAGCATAGGGCACTTCCACTCATGGGGGTATACATTGGGAAAATTAAAAATCAGCAAGACACAAGCACCCCAAAGTTTAGGGCTGCTCTCTTGACAAGGACCTCCACTTCATTCCACCTTCAATATCCCAGGAAAGAGAAAAATGGATAAAGGAGTTGTGGTCCTTATGTACAATGGAATATCACTCAGCCATGAAATCAATGTCATAAGGCTAGTAGCAGCATGATGAGTGGATTTAGGTACGACGATTCTAAGTGAAATAAGTCACACAGAAAAGGACACTTCTCATAATGTATCACTTATAGAGGGAATGTAAGAACCGTTACACTTGAACAGAATTACAAAACAGAACGGAGTCACACATGCAGAAAACACACTATGGCTGCTTAACGGGAAAGGTGAGGTGGGGTGATACATAAAACAAGGGTTTCAAATTAGCTCAGATACCGTTCCATAAACCCAATATGTAATAGACAAGACCTACTCCTTGCTCAGAGAACTGGACTCAACACGCCCTATTCACCGCACAAGAATATATCTGACTAGTAATAATCTTAAAACCTATGTATTGATATCTCTCTGTTAGTGTGTCAAGTGGGTGTAAAGCGGCATAAACACAGCAATGAAAAGCAGCTAAACCCCATTATAAAAATAAATTACTTTGAAAAACCCATGAAACAAAGACAGTGAAAGAGAGCGAAATTCTTACACAATGCGTTCAGGGGCTGTGATGCAACCTGGATTGACCATATCTAGACCCACAGCTGGATGAGACATAAGGGTGGACACTCTTGGGGCTGAGAGGTTTGGTGAGGTTGGGTGAGCAAACGCAGACCCTTTAAAGTAATACTGCGTGGTACCCATCGCATGGGTCCCAAATCTCCAGGTTCAAGGGCATCTTCCTACATCGAAAACATGCATGAGAAAACAAAAAGATGGTACACCATGTGATGGGGAAAGGTTTCTAAAACGCACCTCATTTCTCTTCTCCTTGTGCCCGGGTTCGCCATTCCAGCCGCTTTACTAACAATCTCCCTACTTGGAGCATCAGCACCTTTAACCTCCTGTTCCGTACAGGTTGCAATTTGTCCTGAGGATGAACGGGAAGACTTGGAACCAATGAGAGACTAGCTCTTGGTGTAGTGACAGGCACAGGTCACTCTATTTTCCCATCAGGAAGAAGAATTAACCACAGGCTCATCCTCCCCCCCGGAACCAGAGCAGGGCCTGAAGCCATCCTGCGCTTTTGCGGCCAGCTCCCTAAAAAGCGAGTTGTAAAATGGAGCTTCAGGGCACTGCAATTCACAAACCTGCAGAGTTATAAATGATAACTCTCGTCCACAAATATATTGAGGGAAGGCAAAGAAGAGGATTTGAAATCAAGGCAGAATTGCAGGAAACAGATTTCAGGAGGTAGATTCGAATCGCCTTTAAAGCACATGAAAAGCGGCAAAACGTTGACAATGATGCCCTTGGCCAAAAAGGGCGTATGCGTTTTTTCCTGAATATATTCAGGAAAAAACGCATACGCCCTTTTTGGCCAACCAAGCAACCTGGAAAGGCAAATCAGCGCCACAAAGAAGACTCGCTTCCCATCGGTTAAAAGGGCCATGCTGAAAAAAGTGTCAAAAGCAGAAATGCAGGACAGGCCATGGAGAAATGGGAGCCGTGCTACACTGATGGGCGGGATGTAAATTGCCAACAGCCACTCTGGAGAAGTGTACGGTGAGTCCTGAAACGTCTAAATAACAAAGCTTAGAGAGCATAGGGCACTTCCACTCATGGGGGTATACATTGGGAAAATTAAAAATCAGCAAGACACAAGCACCCCAAAGTTTAGGGCTGCTCTGTTGACAAGGACCTCCACTTCATTCCACCTTCAATATCCCAGGAAAGAGAAAAATGGATAAAGGAGTTGTGGTCCTTATGTACAATGGAATACCACTCAGCCATGAAATTAATGTCATAAGGCTAGTAGCAGCATGATGAGTGGATTTAGGTACGACGATTCTAAGTGAAATAAGTCACACAGAAAAGGACACTTCTCATAAGGTATCACTGATAGAGGGAATGTAAAAACCGTTACACTTGAACTGAATTACAAAACAGAACGGAGTCACACATGCAGAAAACACACTATGGCTGCTTAACGGGAAAGGTGAGGTGGGGTGATACATAAAACAAGGGTTTCAAATTAGCTCAGATACCGTTCCATAAACCCAATATGTAATAGACAAGACCTACTCCTTGCTCAGAGAACTGGTCTCAACACGCCCCATTCACCGCACAAGAATATATCTGACTAGTAATAATCTTAAAACCTATGTATTGATATCTCTCTGTTAGTGTGTCAAGTGGGTGTAAAGCGGCATAAACACAGCAGTGAAAAGCAGCTAAACCCCATTATAAAAATAAATTACTTTGAAAAACCCATGAAACAAAGAGAGTGAAAGAGAGCGAAATTCTTACACAATGCGTTCAGGGGCTGTGATGCAACCTGGATTGACCATATCTAGACCCACAGCTGGATGAGACATAAGGGTGGACACTCTTGGGGCTGAGAGGTTTGGTGAGGTTGGGTGAGCAAACGCAGACCCTTTAAAGTAATACTGCGTGGTACCCATCGCATGGGTCCCAAATCTCCAGGTTCAAGGGCATCTTGCTACATCGAAAACATGCATGAGAAACCCAGAAGATGGTACACCGTGTGATGGGGAAAGGTTTCTAAAACGCACCTCATTTCTCATCTCCTTGTGCTCGGGTTCGCCATTCCAGCCACTTTACTAGCAATCTCCCTACTTGGAGCATCAGCACCTTTAACCTCCTGTTCCGTACAGGTTGCAATTTGTCCTGAGGATGAACGGGAAGACTTGGAACCAATGAGAGACTAGCTCCTGGTGTAGGGACAGGCACAGGTCACTCAATTTTCCCATCAGGAAGAAGAATTAACCACAGGCTCAGCCTGCCCCCCGGAACCAGAACAGGGCCTGAAGCCACCCTGCGCTTTTGCGGCCATCTCCCAAAAAGGCGAGTTGTAAAATGGAGCTTCAGGGCACTGCAATTCACAAACCTGCAGAGTTATAAATGATAACTCTCGTCCACAAATATATTGAGGGAAGGCAAAGAAGAGGATTTGAAATCAAGGCAGAATTGCAGGAAACAAATTTCAGGAGGTAGATTCGAATCGCCTTTAAAGCACATGAAAAGCGGCAAAACGTTGACAATGATGCCCTTGGCCAAAAAGGGCGTATGCGTTTTTTCCTGAATATATTCAGGAAAAAACGCATACGCCCTTTTTGGCCAACCAAGCAACCTGGAAAGGCAAATCAGCGCTACAAAGAAGTCTCGCTTCCCATCCGTTAAAAGGGCCATGCTGAAAAAAGTGTCAAAACCAGAAATACAGGAAAGGCCATGGAGAAATGGGAGCCGTGCTACACTGATGGGCGGGATGTAAATTGCCAACAGCCACTCTGGAGAAGTGTACGGTGAGTCCTGAAACGTCTAAAAAGCAAAGCTTAGAGAGCATAGGGCACTTCCACTCATGGGGGTATACATTGGGAAAATTAAAAATCAGCAAGACACAAGCACCCCAAAGTTTAGGGCTGCTCTCTTGACAAGGACCTCCACTTCATTCCACCTTCAATATCCCAGGAAAGAGAAAAATGGATAAAGGAGTTGTGGTCCTTATGTACAATGGAATATCACTCAGCCATGAAATCAATGTCATAAGGCTAGTAGCAGCATGATGAGTGGATTTAGGTACGACGATTCTAAGTGAAATAAGTCACACAGAAAAGGACACTTCTCATAATGTATCACTTATAGAGGGAATGTAAGAACCGTTACACTTGAACAGAATTACAAAACAGAACGGAGTCACACATGCAGAAAACACACTATGGCTGCTTAACGGGAAAGGTGAGGTGGGGTGATACATAAAACAAGGGTTTCAAATTAGCTCAGATACCGTTCCATAAACCCAATATGTAATAGACAAGACCTACTCCTTGCTCAGAGAACTGGACTCAACACGCCCTATTCACCGCACAAGAATATATCTGACTAGTAATAATCTTAAAACCTATGTATTGATATCTCTCTGTTAGTGTGTCAAGTGGGTGTAAAGCGGCATAAACACAGCAATGAAAAGCAGCTAAACCCCATTATAAAAATAAATTACTTTGAAAAACCCATGAAACAAAGACAGTGAAAGAGAGCGAAATTCTTACACAATGCGTTCAGGGGCTGTGATGCAACCTGGATTGACCATATCTAGACCCACAGCTGGATGAGACATAAGGGTGGACACTCTTGGGGCTGAGAGGTTTGGTGAGGTTGGGTGAGCAAACGCAGACCCTTTAAAGTAATACTGCGTGGTACCCATCGCATGGGTCCCAAATCTCCAGGTTCAAGGGCATCTTCCTACATCGAAAACATGCATGAGAAAACAAAAAGATGGTACACCATGTGATGGGGAAAGGTTTCTAAAACGCACCTCATTTCTCTTCTCCTTGTGCCCGGGTTCGCCATTCCAGCCGCTTTACTAACAATCTCCCTACTTGGAGCATCAGCACCTTTAACCTCCTGTTCCGTACAGGTTGCAATTTGTCCTGAGGATGAACGGGAAGACTTGGAACCAATGAGAGACTAGCTCTTGGTGTAGTGACAGGCACAGGTCACTCTATTTTCCCATCAGGAAGAAGAATTAACCACAGGCTCATCCTCCCCCCCGGAACCAGAGCAGGGCCTGAAGCCATCCTGCGCTTTTGCGGCCAGCTCCCTAAAAAGCGAGTTGTAAAATGGAGCTTCAGGGCACTGCAATTCACAAACCTGCAGAGTTATAAATGATAACTCTCGTCCACAAATATATTGAGGGAAGGCAAAGAAGAGGATTTGAAATCAAGGCAGAATTGCAGGAAACAGATTTCAGGAGGTAGATTCGAATCGCCTTTAAAGCACATGAAAAGCGGCAAAACGTTGACAATGATGCCCTTGGCCAAAAAGGGCGTATGCGTTTTTTCCTGAATATATTCAGGAAAAAACGCATACGCCCTTTTTGGCCAACCAAGCAACCTGGAAAGGCAAATCAGCGCCACAAAGAAGACTCGCTTCCCATCGGTTAAAAGGGCCATGCTGAAAAAAGTGTCAAAAGCAGAAATGCAGGACAGGCCATGGAGAAATGGGAGCCGTGCTACACTGATGGGCGGGATGTAAATTGCCAACAGCCACTCTGGAGAAGTGTACGGTGAGTCCTGAAACGTCTAAATAACAAAGCTTAGAGAGCATAGGGCACTTCCACTCATGGGGGTATACATTGGGAAAATTAAAAATCAGCAAGACACAAGCACCCCAAAGTTTAGGGCTGCTCTGTTGACAAGGACCTCCACTTCATTCCACCTTCAATATCCCAGGAAAGAGAAAAATGGATAAAGGAGTTGTGGTCCTTATGTACAATGGAATACCACTCAGCCATGAAATTAATGTCATAAGGCTAGTAGCAGCATGATGAGTGGATTTAGGTACGACGATTCTAAGTGAAATAAGTCACACAGAAAAGGACACTTCTCATAAGGTATCACTGATAGAGGGAATGTAAAAACCGTTACACTTGAACTGAATTACAAAACAGAACGGAGTCACACATGCAGAAAACACACTATGGCTGCTTAACGGGAAAGGTGAGGTGGGGTGATACATAAAACAAGGGTTTCAAATTAGCTCAGATACCGTTCCATAAACCCAATATGTAATAGACAAGACCTACTCCTTGCTCAGAGAACTGGTCTCAACACGCCCCATTCACCGCACAAGAATATATCTGACTAGTAATAATCTTAAAACCTATGTATTGATATCTCTCTGTTAGTGTGTCAAGTGGGTGTAAAGCGGCATAAACACAGCAGTGAAAAGCAGCTAAACCCCATTATAAAAATAAATTACTTTGAAAAACCCATGAAACAAAGAGAGTGAAAGAGAGCGAAATTCTTACACAATGCGTTCAGGGGCTGTGATGCAACCTGGATTGACCATATCTAGACCCACAGCTGGATGAGACATAAGGGTGGACACTCTTGGGGCTGAGAGGTTTGGTGAGGTTGGGTGAGCAAACGCAGACCCTTTAAAGTAATACTGCGTGGTACCCATCGCATGGGTCCCAAATCTCCAGGTTCAAGGGCATCTTGCTACATCGAAAACATGCATGAGAAACCCAGAAGATGGTACACCGTGTGATGGGGAAAGGTTTCTAAAACGCACCTCATTTCTCATCTCCTTGTGCTCGGGTTCGCCATTCCAGCCACTTTACTAGCAATCTCCCTACTTGGAGCATCAGCACCTTTAACCTCCTGTTCCGTACAGGTTGCAATTTGTCCTGAGGATGAACGGGAAGACTTGGAACCAATGAGAGACTAGCTCCTGGTGTAGGGACAGGCACAGGTCACTCAATTTTCCCATCAGGAAGAAGAATTAACCACAGGCTCAGCCTGCCCCCCGGAACCAGAACAGGGCCTGAAGCCACCCTGCGCTTTTGCGGCCATCTCCCAAAAAGGCGAGTTGTAAAATGGAGCTTCAGGGCACTGCAATTCACAAACCTGCAGAGTTATAAATGATAACTCTCGTCCACAAATATATTGAGGGAAGGCAAAGAAGAGGATTTGAAATCAAAGCAGAATTGCAGGAAACAAATTTCAGGAGGTAGATTCGAATCGCCTTTAAAGCACATGAAAAGCGGCAAAACGTTGACAATGATGCCCTTGGCCAAAAAGGGCGTATGCGTTTTTTCCTGAATATATTCAGGAAAAAACGCATACGCCCTTTTTGGCCAACCAAGCAACCTGGAAAGGCAAATCAGCGCTACAAAGAAGTCTCGCTTCCCATCCGTTAAAAGGGCCATGCTGAAAAAAGTGTCAAAACCAGAAATACAGGAAAGGCCATGGAGAAATGGGAGCCCTGCTACACTGATGGGCGGGATGTAAATTGCCAACAGCCACTCTGGAGAAGTGTACGGTGAGTCCTGAAACGTCTAAAAAGCAAAGCTTAGAGAGCATAGGGCACTTCCACTCATGGGGGTATACATTGGGAAAATTAAAAATCAGCAAGACACAAGCACCCCAAAGTTTAGGGCTGCTCTCTTGACAAGGACCTCCACTTCATTCCACCTTCAATATCCCAGGAAAGAGAAAAATGGATAAAGGAGTTGTGGTCCTTATGTACAATGGAATATCACTCAGCCATGAAATCAATGTCATAAGGCTAGTAGCAGCATGATGAGTGGATTTAGGTACGACAATTCTAAGTGAAATAAGTCACACAGAAAAGGACACTTCTCATAATGTATCACTTATAGAGGGAATGTAAGAACCGTTACACTTGAACAGAATTACAAAACAGAACGGAGTCACACATGCAGAAAACACACTATGGCTGCTTAACGGGAAAGGTGAGGTGGGGTGATACATAAAACAAGGGTTTCAAATTAGCTCAGATACCGTTCCATAAACCCAATATGTAATAGACAAGACCTACTCCTTGCTCAGAGAACTGGACTCAACACGCCCTATTCACCGCACAAGAATATATCTGACTAGTAATAATCTTAAAACCTATGTATTGATATCTCTCTGTTAGTGTGTCAAGTGGGTGTAAAGCGGCATAAACACAGCAATGAAAAGCAGCTAAACCCCATTATAAAAATAAATTACTTTGAAAAACCCATGAAACAAAGACAGTGAAAGAGAGCGAAATTCTTACACAATGCGTTCAGGGGCTGTGATGCAACCTGGATTGACCATATCTAGACCCACAGCTGGATGAGACATAAGGGTGGACACTCTTGGGGCTGAGAGGTTTGGTGAGGTTGGGTGAGCAAACGCAGACCCTTTAAAGTAATACTGCGTGGTACCCATCGCATGGGTCCCAAATCTCCAGGTTCAAGGGCATCTTCCTACATCGAAAACATGCATGAGAAAACAAAAAGATGGTACACCATGTGATGGGGAAAGGTTTCTAAAACGCACCTCATTTCTCTTCTCCTTGTGCCCGGGTTCGCCATTCCAGCCGCTTTACTAACAATCTCCCTACTTGGAGCATCAGCACCTTTAACCTCCTGTTCCGTACAGGTTGCAATTTGTCCTGAGGATGAACGGGAAGACTTGGAACCAATGAGAGACTAGCTCTTGGTGTAGTGACAGGCACAGGTCACTCTATTTTCCCATCAGGAAGAAGAATTAACCACAGGCTCATCCTCCCCCCCGGAACCAGAGCAGGGCCTGAAGCCATCCTGCGCTTTTGCGGCCAGCTCCCTAAAAAGCGAGTTGTAAAATGGAGCTTCAGGGCACTGCAATTCACAAACCTGCAGAGTTATAAATGATAACTCTCGTCCACAAATATATTGAGGGAAGGCAAAGAAGAGGATTTGAAATCAAGGCAGAATTGCAGGAAACAGATTTCAGGAGGTAGATTCGAATCGCCTTTAAAGCACATGAAAAGCGGCAAAACGTTGACAATGATGCCCTTGGCCAAAAAGGGCGTATGCGTTTTTTCCTGAATATATTCAGGAAAAAACGCATACGCCCTTTTTGGCCAACCAAGCAACCTGGAAAGGCAAATCAGCGCCACAAAGAAGACTCGCTTCCCATCGGTTAAAAGGGCCATGCTGAAAAAAGTGTCAAAACCAGAAATGCAGGACAGGCCATGGAGAAATGGGAGCCGTGCTACACTGATGGGCGGGATGTAAATTGCCAACAGCCACTCTGGAGAAGTGTACGGTGAGTCCTGAAACGTCTAAATAACAAAGCTTAGAGAGCATAGGGCACTTCCACTCATGGGGGTATACATTGGGAAAATTAAAAATCAGCAAGACACAAGCACCCCAAAGTTTAGGGCTGCTCTGTTGACAAGGACCTCCACTTCATTCCACCTTCAATATCCCAGGAAAGAGAAAAATTGATAAAGGAGTTGTGGTCCTTATGTACAATGGAATACCACTCAGCCATGAAATTAATGTCATAAGGCTAGTAGCAGCATGATGAGTGGATTTAGGTACGACGATTCTAAGTGAAATAAGTCACACAGAAAAGGACACTTCTCATAAGGTATCACTGATAGAGGGAATGTAAAAACCGTTACACTTGAACTGAATTACAAAACAGAACGGAGTCACACATGCAGAAAACACACTATGGCTGCTTAACGGGAAAGGTGAGGTGGGGTGATACATAAAACAAGGGTTTCAAATTAGCTCAGATACCGTTCCATAAACCCAATATGTAATAGACAAGACCTACTCCTTGCTCAGAGAACTGGTCTCAACACGCCCCATTCACCGCACAAGAATATATCTGACTAGTAATAATCTTAAAACCTATGTATTGATATCTCTCTGTTAGTGTGTCAAGTGGGTGTAAAGCGGCATAAACACAGCAGTGAAAAGCAGCTAAACCCCATTATAAAAATAAATTACTTTGAAAAACCCATGAAACAAAGAGAGTGAAAGAGAGCGAAATTCTTACACAATGCGTTCAGGGGCTGTGATGCAACCTGGATTGACCATATCTAGACCCACAGCTGGATGAGACATAAGGGTGGACACTCTTGGGGCTGAGAGGTTTGGTGAGGTTGGGTGAGCAAACGCAGACCCTTTAAAGTAATACTGCGTGGTACCCATCGCATGGGTCCCAAATCTCCAGGTTCAAGGGCATCTTGCTACATCGAAAACATGCATGAGAAACCCAGAAGATGGTACACCGTGTGATGGGGAAAGGTTTCTAAAACGCACCTCATTTCTCATCTCCTTGTGCTCGGGTTCGCCATTCCAGCCACTTTACTAGCAATCTCCCTACTTGGAGCATCAGCACCTTTAACCTCCTGTTCCGTACAGGTTGCAATTTGTCCTGAGGATGAACGGGAAGACTTGGAACCAATGAGAGACTAGCTCCTGGTGTAGGGACAGGCACAGGTCACTCAATTTTCCCATCAGGAAGAAGAATTAACCACAGGCTCAGCCTGCCCCCCGGAACCAGAACAGGGCCTGAAGCCACCCTGCGCTTTTGCGGCCATCTCCCAAAAAGGCGAGTTGTAAAATGGAGCTTCAGGGCACTGCAATTCACAAACCTGCAGAGTTATAAATGATAACTCTCGTCCACAAATATATTGAGGGAAGGCAAAGAAGAGGATTTGAAATCAAGGCAGAATTGCAGGAAACAAATTTCAGGAGGTAGATTCGAATCGCCTTTAAAGCACATGAAAAGCGGCAAAACGTTGACAATGATGCCCTTGGCCAAAAAGGGCGTATGCGTTTTTTCCTGAATATATTCAGGAAAAAACGCATACGCCCTTTTTGGCCAACCAAGCAACCTGGAAAGGCAAATCAGCGCTACAAAGAAGTCTCGCTTCCCATCGGTTAAAAGGGCCATGCTGAAAAAAGTGTCAAAACCAGAAATACAGGAAAGGCCATGGAGAAATGGGAGCCCTGCTACACTGATGGGCGGGATGTAAATTGCCAACAGCCACTCTGGAGAAGTGTACGGTGAGTCCTGAAACGTCTAAAAAGCAAAGCTTAGAGAGCATAGGGCACTTCCACTCATGGGGGTATACATTGGGAAAATTAAAAATCAGCAAGACACAAGCACCCCAAAGTTTAGGGCTGCTCTCTTGACAAGGACCTCCACTTCATTCCACCTTCAATATCCCAGGAAAGAGAAAAATGGATAAAGGAGTTGTGGTCCTTATGTACAATGGAATATCACTCAGCCATGAAATCAATGTCATAAGGCTAGTAGCAGCATGATGAGTGGATTTAGGTACGACGATTCTAAGTGAAATAAGTCACACAGAAAAGGACACTTCTCATAATGTATCACTTATAGAGGGAATGTAAGAACCGTTACACTTGAACAGAATTACAAAACAGAACGGAGTCACACATGCAGAAAACACACTATGGCTGCTTAACGGGAAAGGTGAGGTGGGGTGATACATAAAACAAGGGTTTCAAATTAGCTCAGATACCGTTCCATAAACCCAATATGTAATAGACAAGACCTACTCCTTGCTCAGAGAACTGGACTCAACACGCCCTATTCACCGCACAAGAATATATCTGACTAGTAATAATCTTAAAACCTATGTATTGATATCTCTCTGTTAGTGTGTCAAGTGGGTGTAAAGCGGCATAAACACAGCAATGAAAAGCAGCTAAACCCCATTATAAAAATAAATTACTTTGAAAAACCCATGAAACAAAGACAGTGAAAGAGAGCGAAATTCTTACACAATGCGTTCAGGGGCTGTGATGCAACCTGAATTGACCATACCTAGACCCACAGCTGGATGAGACATAAGGGTGGACACTCTTGGGGCTGAGAGGTTTGGTGAGGTTGGGTGAGCAAACGCAGACCCTTTAAAGTAATACTGCGTGGTACCCATCGCATGGGTCCCAAATCTCCAGGTTCAAGGGCATCTTCCTATATCGAAAACATGCATGAGAAAACAAAAAGATGGTACACCATGTGATGGGGAAAGGTTTCTAAAACGCACCTCATTTCTCTTCTCCTTGTGCCCGGGTTCGCCATTCCAGCCGCTTTACTAACAATCTCCCTACTTGGAGCATCAGCACCTTTAACCTCCTGTTCCGTACAGGTTGCAATTTGTCCTGAGGATGAACGGGAAGACTTGGAACCAATGAGAGACTAGCTCTTGGTGTAGTGACAGGCACAGGTCACTCTATTTTCCCATCAGGAAGAAGAATTAACCACAGGCTCAGCCTGCCCCCCGGAACCAGAGCAGGGCCTGAAGCCATCCTGCGCTTTTGCGGCCAGCTCCCTAAAAAGCGAGTTGTAAAATAGAGCTTCAGGGCACTGCAATTCACAAACCTGCAGAGTTATAAATGATAACTCTCGTCCACAAATATATTGAGGGAAGGCAAAGAAGAGGATTTGAAATCAAGGCAGAATTGCAGGAAACAGATTTCAGGAGGTAGATTCGAATCGCCTTTAAAGCACATGAAAAGCGGCAAAACGTTGACAATGATGCCCTTGGCCAAAAAGGGCGTATGCGTTTTTTCCTGAATATATTCAGGAAAAAACGCATACGCCCTTTTTGGCCAACCAAGCAACCTGGAAAGGCAAATCAGCGCCACAAAGAAGACTCGCTTCCCATCGGTTAAAAGGGCCATGCTGAAAAAAGTGTCAAAACCAGAAATGCAGGACAGGCCATGGAGAAATGGGAGCCGTGCTACACTGATGGGCGGGATGTAAATTGCCAACAGCCACTCTGGAGAAGTGTACGGTGAGTCCTGAAACGTCTAAATAACAAAGCTTAGAGAGCATAGGGCACTTCCACTCATGGGGGTATACATTGGGAAAATTAAAAATCAGCAAGACACAAGCACCCCAAAGTTTAGGGCTGCTCTGTTGACAAGGACCTCCACTTCATTCCACCTTCAATATCCCAGGAAAGAGAAAAATTGATAAAGGAGTTGTGGTCCTTATGTACAATGGAATACCACTCAGCCATGAAATTAATGTCATAAGGCTAGTAGCAGCATGATGAGTGGATTTAGGTACGACGATTCTAAGTGAAATAAGTCACACAGAAAAGGACACTTCTCATAAGGTATCACTGATAGAGGGAATGTAAAAACCGTTACACCTGAACTGAATTACAAAACAGAACGGAGTCACACATGCAGAAAACACACTATGGCTGCTTAACGGGAAAGGTGAGGTGGGGTGATACATAAAACAAGGGTTTCAAATTAGCTCAGATACCGTTCCATAAACCCAATATGTAATAGACAAGACCTACTCCTTGCTCAGAGAACTGGTCTCAACACACCCCATTCACCGCACAAGAATATATCTGACTAGTAATAATCTTAAAACCTATGTATTGATATCTCTCTGTTAGTGTGTCAAGTGGGTGTAAAGCGGCATAAACACAGCAGTGAAAAGCAGCTAAACCCCATTATAAAAATAAATTACTTCGAAATACCCATGAAACAAAGACAGTGAAATAGAGCGAAATTCTTACACAATGCGTTCAGGGGCTGTGATGCAACCTGGATTGACCATATCTAGACCCACAGCTGGAAGAGACATAAGGGTGGACGCTCTTGGGGCTGAGAGGTTTGGTGAGGTTGGGTGAGCAAACGCAGACCCTTTAAAGTAATACTGCGTGGTACCCATCGCATGGGTCCCAAATCTCCAGGTTCAAGGGCATCTTGCTACATCGAAAACATGCATGAGAAACCCAGAAGATGGTACACCGTGTGATGGGGAAAGGTTTCTAAAACGCACCTCATTTCTCATCTCCTTGTGCTCGGGTTCGCCATTCCAGCCACTTTACTAGCAATCTCCCTACTTGGAGCATCAGCACCTTTAACCTCCTGTTCCGTACAGGTTGCAATTTGTCCTGAGGATGAACGGGAAGACTTGGAACCAATGAGAGACTAGCTCTTGGTGTAGGGACAGGCACAGGTCACTCTATTTTCCCATCAGGAAGAAGAATTAACCACAGGCTCAGCCTGCCCCCCGGAACCAGAACAGGGCCTGAAGCCATCCTGCGCTTTTGCGGCCAGCTCCCTAAAAAGCGAGTTGTAAAATGGAGCTTCAGGGCACTGCAATTCACAAACCTGCAGAGTTATAAATGATAACTCTCGTCCACAAATATATTGAGGGAAGGCAAAGAAGAGGATTTGAAATCAAGGCAGAATTGCAGGAAACAGATTTCAGGAGGTAGATTCGAATCGCCTTTAAAGCACATGAAAAGCGGCAAAACGTTGACAATGATGCCCTTGGCCAAAAAGGGCGTATGCGTTTTTTCCTGAATATATTCAGGAAAAAACGCATACGCCCTTTTTGGCCAACCAAGCAACCTGGAAAGGCAAATCAGCGCTACAAAGAAGTCTCGCTTCCCATCGGTTAAAAGGGCCATGCTGAAAAAAGTGTCAAAACCAGAAATACAGGAAAGGCCATGGAGAAATGGGAGCCGTGCTACACTGATGGGCGGGATGTAAATTGCCAACAGCCACTCTGGAGAAGTGTACGGTGAGTCCTGAAACGTCTATAAAGCAAAGCTTAGAGAGCATAGGGCACTTCCACTCATGGGGGTATACATTGGGAAAATTAAAAATCAGCAAGACACAAGCACCCCAAAGTTTAGGGCTGCTCTCTTGACAAGGACCTCCACTTCATTCCACCTTCAATATCCCAGGAAAGAGAAAAATGGATAAAGAAGTTGTGGTCCTTATATACAATGGAATATCACTCAGCCATGAAATCAATGTCATAAGGCTAGTAGCAGCATGATGAGTGGATTTAGGTACGACGATTCTAAGTGAAATAAGTCACACAGAAAAGGACACTTCTCATAATGTATCACTTATAGAGGGAATGTAAAAACCGTTACACTTGAACTGAATTACAAAACAGAACAGAGTCACACATGCAGAAAACACACTATGGCTGCTTAACGGGAAAGGTGAGGTGGGGTGATACATAAAACAAGGGTTTCAAATTAGCTCAGATACCGTTCCATAAAACCAATATGTAATAGACAAGACCTACTCCTTGCTCAGAGAACTGGACTCAACACGCCCTATTCACCGCACAAGAATATATCTGACTAGTAATAATCTTAAAACCTATGTATTGATATCTCTCTGTTAGTGTGTCAAGTGGGTGTAAAGCGGCATAAACACAGCAGTGAAAAGCAGCTAAACCCCATTATAAAAATAAATTACTTTGAAAAACCCATGAAACAAAGACAGTGAAAGAGAGCGAAATTCTTACACAATGCGTTCAGGGGCTGTGATGCAACCTGGATTGACCATATCTAGACCCACAGCTGGATGAGACATAAGGGTGGACACTCTTGGGGCTAAGAGGTTTGGTGAGGTTGGGTGAGCAAACGCAGACCCTTTAAAGTAATACTGCGTGGTACCCATCGCATGGGTCCCAAATCTCCAGGTTCAAGGGCATCTTCCTACATCGAAAACATGCATGAGAAAACAAAAAGATGGTACACCGTGTGATGGGGAAAGGTTTCTAAAACGCACCTCATTTCTCTTCTCCTTGTGCCCGGGTTCGCCATTCCAGCCGCTTTACTAACAATCTCCCTACTTGGAGCATCAGCACCTTTAACCTCCTGTTCCGTACAGGTTGCAATTTGTCCTGAGGATGAATGGGAAGACTTGGAACCAATGAGAGACTAGCTCTTGGTGTAGTGACAGGCACAGGTCACTCTATTTTCCCATCAGGAAGAAGAATTAACCACAGGCTCAGCCTGCCCCCCGGAACCAGAGCAGGGCCTGAAGCCATCCTGCGCTTTTGCGGCCAGCTCCCTAAAAAGCGAGTTGTAAAATGGAGCTTCAGGGCACTGCAATTCACAAACCTGCAGAGTTATAAATGATAACTCTCGTCCACAAATATATTGAGGGAAGGCAAAGAAGAGGATTTGAAATCAAGGCAGAATTGCAGGAAACAGATTTCAGGAGGTAGATTCGAATCGCCTTTAAAGCACATGAAAAGCGGCAAAACGTTGACAATGATGCCCTTGGCCAAAAAGGGCGTATGCGTTTTTTCCTGAATATATTCAGGAAAAAACGCATACGCCCTTTTTGGCCAACCAAGCAACCTGGAAAGGCAAATCAGCGCCACAAAGAAGACTCGCTTCCCATCGGTCAAAAGGGCCATGCTGAAAAAAGTGTCAAAACCAGAAATGCAGGACAGGCCATGGAGAAATGGGAGCCATGCTACACTGATGGGTGGGATGTAAATTGCCAACAGACACTCTGGAGAAGTGTACGGTGAGTCCTGAAACGTCTAAATAACAAAGCTTAGAGAGCATAGGGCACTTCCACTCATGGGGGTATACATTGGGAAAATGAAAAATCAGCAAGACACAAGCACCCCAAAGTTTAGGGCTGCTCTGTTGACAAGGACCTCCACTTCATTCCACCTTCAATATCCCAGGAAAGAGAAAAATGGATAAAGGAGTTGTGGTCCTTATGTACAATGGAATACCACTCAGCCATGAAATTAATGTCATAAGGCTAGTAGCAGCATGATGAGTGGATTTAGGTACGACGATTCTAAGTGAAATAAGTCACACAGAAAAGGACACTTCTCATAAGGTATCACTGATAGAGGGAATGTAAAAACCGTTACACTTGAACTGAATTACAAAACAGAACGGAGTCACACATGCAGAAAACACACTATGGCTGCTTAACGGGAAAGGTGAGGTGGGGTGATACATAAAACAAGGGTTTCAAATTAGCTCAGATACCGTTCCATAAACCCAATATGTAATAGACAAGACCTACTCCTTGCTCAGAGAACTGGTCTCAACACACCCCATTCACCGCACAAGAATATATCTGACTAGTAATAATCTTAAAACCTATGTATTGATATCTCTCTGTTAGTGTGTCAAGTGGGTGTAAAGCGGCATAAACACAGCAGTGAAAAGCAGCTAAACCCCATTATAAAAATAAATTACTTCGAAATACCCATGAAACAAAGACAGTGAAATAGAGCGAAATTCTTACACAATGCGTTCAGAGGCTGTGATGCAACCTGGATTGACCATATCTAGACCCACAGCTGGATGAGACATAAGGGTGGACGCTCTTGGGGCTGAGAGGTTTGGTGAGGTTGGGTGAGCAAACGCAGACCCTTTAAAGTAATACTGCGTGGTACCCATCGCATGGGTCCCAAATCTCCAGGTTCAAGGGCATCTTGCTACATCGAAAACATGCATGAGAAACCCAGAAGATGGTACACCGTGTGATGGGGAAAGGTTTCTAAAACGCACCTCATTTCTCATCTCCTTGTGCTCGGGTTCGCCATTCCAGCCACTTTACTAGCAATCTCCCTACTTGGAGCATCAGAACCTTTAACCTCCTGTTCCGTACAGGTTGCAATTTGTCCTGAGGATGAACGGGAAGACTTGGAACCAATGAGAGACTAGCTCTTGGTGTAGGGACAGGCACAGGTCACTCTATTTTCCCATCAGGAAGAAGAATTAACCACAGGCTCAGCCTGCCCCCCGGAACCAGAACAGGGCCTGAAGCCATCCTGCGCTTTTGCGGCCAGCTCCCTAAAAAGCGAGTTGTAAAATGGAGCTTCAGGGCACTGCAATTCACAAACCTGCAGAGTTATAAATGATAACTCTCGTCCACAAATATATTGAGGGAAGGCAAAGAAGAGGATTTGAAATCAAGGCAGAATTGCAGGAAACAGATTTCAGGAGGTAGATTCGAATCGCCTTTAAAGCACATGAAAAGCGGCAAAACGTTGACAATGATGCCCTTGGCCAAAAAGGGCGTATGCGTTTTTTCCTGAATATATTCAGGAAAAAACGCATACGCCCTTTTTGGCCAACCAAGCAACCTGGAAAGGCAAATCAGCGCTACAAAGAAGTCTCGCTTCCCATCGGTTAAAAGGGCCATGCTGAAAAAAGTGTCAAAACCAGAAATACAGGAAAGGCCATGGAGAAATGGGAGCCGTGCTACACTGATGGGCGGGATGTAAATTGCCAACAGCCACTCTGGAGAAGTGTACGGTGAGTCCTGAAACGTCTAAAAAGCAAAGCTTAGAGAGCATAGGGCACTTCCACTCATGGGGGTATACATTGGGAAAATTAAAAATCAGCAAGACACAAGCACCCCAAAGTTTAGGGCTGCTCTCTTGACAAGGACCTCCACTTCATTCCACCTTCAATATCCCAGGAAAGAGAAAAATGGATAAAGAAGTTGTGGTCCTTATATACAATGGAATATCACTCAGCCATGAAATCAATGTCATAAGGCTAGTAGCAGCATGATGAGTGGATTTAGGTACGACGATTCTAAGTGAAATAAGTCACACAGAAAAGGACACTTCTCATAATGTATCACTTATAGAGGGAATGTAAAAACCGTTACACTTGAACTGAATTACAAAACAGAACAGAGTCACACATGCAGAAAACACACTATGGCTGCTTAACGGGAAAGGTGAGGTGGGGTGATACATAAAACAAGGGTTTCAAATTAGCTCAGATACCGTTCCATAAAACCAATATGTAATAGACAAGACCTACTCCTTGCTCAGAGAACTGGACTCAACACGCCCTATTCACCGCACAAGAATATATCTGACTAGTAATAATCTTAAAACCTATGTATTGATATCTCTCTGTTAGTGTGTCAAGTGGGTGTAAAGCGGCATAAACACAGCAGTGAAAAGCAGCTAAACCCCATTATAAAAATAAATTACTTTGAAAAACCCATGAAACAAAGACAGTGAAAGAGAGCGAAATTCTTACACAATGCGTTCAGGGGCTGTGATGCAACCTGGATTGACCATATCTAGACCCACAGCTGGATGAGACATAAGGGTGGACACTCTTGGGGCTAAGAGGTTTGGTGAGGTTGGGTGAGCAAACGCAGACCCTTTAAAGTAATACTGCGTGGTACCCATCGCATGGGTCCCAAATCTCCAGGTTCAAGGGCATCTTCCTACATCGAAAACATGCATGAGAAAACAAAAAGATGGTACACCGTGTGATGGGGAAAGGTTTCTAAAACGCACCTCATTTCTCTTCTCCTTGTGCCCGGGTTCGCCATTCCAGCCGCTTTACTAACAATCTCCCTACTTGGAGCATCAGCACCTTTAACCTCCTGTTCCGTACAGGTTGCAATTTGTCCTGAGGATGAATGGGAAGACTTGGAACCAATGAGAGACTAGCTCTTGGTGTAGTGACAGGCACAGGTCACTCTATTTTCCCATCAGGAAGAAGAATTAACCACAGGCTCAGCCTGCCCCCCGGAACCAGAGCAGGGCCTGAAGCCATCCTGCGCTTTTGCAGCCAGCTCCCTAAAAAGCGAGTTGTAAAATGGAGCTTCAGGGCACTGCAATTCACAAACCTGCAGAGTTATAAATGATAACTCTCGTCCACAAATATATTGAGGGAAGGCAAAGAAGAGGATTTGAAATCAAGGCAGAATTGCAGGAAACAGATTTCAGGAGGTAGATTCGAATCGCCTTTAAAGCACATGAAAAGCGGCAAAACGTTGACAATGATGCCCTTGGCCAAAAAGGGCGTATGCGTTTTTTCCTGAATATATTCAGGAAAAAACGCATACGCCCTTTTTGGCCAACCAAGCAACCTGGAAAGGCAAATCAGCACCACAAAGAAGACTCGCTTCACATCGGTCAAAAGGGCCATGCTGAAAAAAGTGTCAAAACCAGAAATGCAGGACAGGCCATGGAGAAATGGGAGCCGTGCTACACTGATGGGTGGGATGTAAATTGCCAACAGACACTCTGGAGAAGTGTACGGTGAGTCCTGAAACGTCTAAATAACAAAGCTTAGAGAGCATAGGGCACTTCCACTCATGGGGGTATACATTGGGAAAATGAAAAATCAGCAAGACACAAGCACCCCAAATTTAGGGCTGCTCTGTTGACAAGGACCTCCACTTCATTCCACCTTCAATATCCCAGGAAAGAGAAAAATGGATAAAGGAGTTGTGGTCCTTATGTACAATGGAATACCACTCAGCCATGAAATTAATGTCATAAGGCTAGTAGCAGCATGATGAGTGGATTTAGGTACGACGATTCTAAGTGAAATAAGTCACACAGAAAAGGACACTTCTCATAAGGTATCACTGATAGAGGGAATGTAAAAACCGTTACACTTGAACTGAATTACAAAACAGAACGGAGTCACACATGCAGAAAACACACTATGGCTGCTTAACGGGAAAGGTGAGGTGGGGTGATACATAAAACAAGGGTTTCAAATTAGCTCAGATACCGTTCCATAAACCCAATATGTAATAGACAAGACCTACTCCTTGCTCAGGGAACTGGTCTCAACACACCCCATTCACCGCACAAGAATATATCTGACTAGTAATAATCTTAAAACCTATGTATTCATATCTCTCTGTTAGTGTGTCAAGTGGGTGTAAAGCGGCATAAACACAGCAGTGAAAAGCAGCTAAACCCCATTATAAAAATAAATTACTTCGAAATACCCATGAAACAAAGACAGTGAAATAGAGCGAAATTCTTACACAATGCGTTCAGGGGCTGTGATGCAACCTGGATTGACCATATCTAGACCCACAGCTGGATGAGACATAAGGGTGGACGCTCTTGGGGCTGAGAGGTTTGGTGAGGTTGGGTGAGCAAACGCAGACCCTTTAAAGTAATACTGCGTGGTACCCATCGCATGGGTCCCAAATCTCCAGGTTCAAGGGCATCTTGCTACATCGAAAACATGCATGAGAAACCCAGAAGATGGTACACCGTGTGATGGGGAAAGGTTTCTAAAACGCACCTCATTTCTCATCTCCTTGTGCTCGGGTTCGCCATTCCAGCCACTTTACTAGCAATCTCCCTACTTGGAGCATCAGCACCTTTAACCTCCTGTTCCGTACAGGTTGCAATTTGTCCTGAGGATGAACGGGAAGACTTGGAACCAATGAGAGACTAGCTCTTGGTGTAGGGACAGGCACAGGTCACTCTATTTTCCCATCAGGAAGAAGAATTAACCACAGGCTCAGCCTGCCCCCCGGAACCAGAACAGGGCCTGAAGCCATCCTGCGCTTTTGCGGCCAGCTCCCTAAAAAGCGAGTTGTAAAATGGAGCTTCAGGGCACTGCAATTCACAAACCTGCAGAGTTATAAATGATAACTCTCGTCCACAAATATATTGAGGGAAGGCAAAGAAGAGGATTTGAAATCAAGGCAGAATTGCAGGAAACAGATTTCAGGAGGTAGATTCGAATCGCCTTTAAAGCACATGAAAAGCGGCAAAACGTTGACAATGATGCCCTTGGCCAAAAAGGGCGTATGCGTTTTTTCCTGAATATATTCAGGAAAAAACGCATACGCCCTTTTTGGCCAACCAAGCAACCTGGAAAGGCAAATCAGCGCTACAAAGAAGTCTCGCTTCCCATCGGTTAAAAGGGCCATGCTGAAAAAAGTGTCAAAACCAGAAATACAGGAAAGGCCATGGAGAAATGGGAGCCGTGCTACACTGATGGGCGGGATGTAAATTGCCAACAGCCACTCTGGAGAAGTGTACGGTGAGTCCTGAAACGTCTAAAAAGCAAAGCTTAGAGAGCATAGGGCACTTCCACTCATGGGGGTATACATTGGGAAAATTAAAAATCAGCAAGACACAAGCACCCCAAAGTTTAGGGCTGCTCTCTTGACAAGGACCTCCACTTCATTCCACCTTCAATATCCCAGGAAAGAGAAAAATGGATAAAGAAGTTGTGGTCCTTATATACAATGGAATATCACTCAGCCATGAAATCAATGTCATAAGGCTAGTAGCAGCATGATGAGTGGATTTAGGTACGACGATTCTAAGTGAAATAAGTCACACAGAAAAGGACACTTCTCATAATGTATCACTTATAGAGGGAATGTAAAAACCGTTACACTTGAACTGAATTACAAAACAGAACAGAGTCACACATGCAGAAAACACACTATGGCTGCTTAACGGGAAAGGTGAGGTGGGGTGATACATAAAACAAGGGTTTCAAATTAGCTCAGATACCGTTCCATAAAACCAATATGTAATAGACAAGACCTACTCCTTGCTCAGAGAACTGGACTCAACACGCCCTATTCACCGCACAAGAATATATCTGACTAGTAATAATCTTAAAACCTATGTATTGATATCTCTCTGTTAGTGTGTCAAGTGGGTGTAAAGCGGCATAAACACAGCAGTGAAAAGCAGCTAAACCCCATTATAAAAATAAATTACTTTGAAAAACCCATGAAACAAAGACAGTGAAAGAGAGCGAAATTCTTACACAATGCGTTCAGGGGCTGTGATGCAACCTGGATTGACCATATCTAGACCCACAGCTGGATGAGACATAAGGGTGGACACTCTTGGGGCTAAGAGGTTTGGTGAGGTTGGGTGAGCAAACGCAGACCCTTTAAAGTAATACTGCGTGGTACCCATCGCATGGGTCCCAAATCTCCAGGTTCAAGGGCATCTTCCTACATCGAAAACATGCATGAGAAAACAAAAAGATGGTACACCGTGTGATGGGGAAAGGTTTCTAAAACGCACCTCATTTCTCTTCTCCTTGTGCCCGGGTTCGCCATTCCAGCCGCTTTACTAACAATCTCCCTACTTGGAGCATCAGCACCTTTAACCTCCTGTTCCGTACAGGTTGCAATTTGTCCTGAGGATGAATGGGAAGACTTGGAACCAATGAGAGACTAGCTCTTGGTGTAGTGACAGGCACAGGTCACTCTATTTTCCCATCAGGAAGAAGAATTAACCACAGGCTCAGCCTGCCCCCCGGAACCAGAGCAGGGCCTGAAGCCATCCTGCGCTTTTGCGGCCAGCTCCCTAAAAAGCGAGTTGTAAAATGGAGCTTCAGGGCACTGCAATTCACAAACCTGCAGAGTTATAAATGATAACTCTCGTCCACAAATATATTGAGGGAAGGCAAAGAAGAGGATTTGAAATCAAGGCAGAATTGCAGGAAACAGATTTCAGGAGGTAGATTCGAATCGCCTTTAAAGCACATGAAAAGCGGCAAAACGTTGACAATGATGCCCTTGGCCAAAAAGGGCGTATGCGTTTTTTCCTGAATATATTCAGGAAAAAACGCATACGCCCTTTTTGGCCAACCAAGCAACCTGGAAAGGCAAATCAGCGCCACAAAGAAGACTCGCTTCCCATCGGTCAAAAGGGCCATGCTGAAAAAAGTGTCAAAACCAGAAATGCAGGACAGGCCATGGAGAAATGGGAGCCGTGCTACACTGATGGGTGGGATGTAAATTGCCAACAGACACTCTGGAGAAGTGTACGGTGAGTCCTGAAACGTCTAAATAACAAAGCTTAGAGAGCATAGGGCACTTCCACTCATGGGGGTATACATTGGGAAAATGAAAAATCAGCAAGACACAAGCACCCCAAAGTTTAGGGCTGCTCTGTTGACAAGGACCTCCACTTCATTCCACCTTCAATATCCCAGGAAAGAGAAAAATGGATAAAGGAGTTGTGGTCCTTATGTACAATGGAATACCACTCAGCCATGAAATTAATGTCATAAGGCTAGTAGCAGCATGATGAGTGGATTTAGGTACGACGATTCTAAGTGAAATAAGTCACACAGAAAAGGACACTTCTCATAAGGTATCACTGATAGAGGGAATGTAAAAACCGTTACACTTGAACTGAATTACAAAACAGAACGGAGTCACACATGCAGAAAACACACTATGGCTGCTTAACGGGAAAGGTGAGGTGGGGTGATACATAAAACAAGGGTTTCAAATTAGCTCAGATACCGTTCCATAAACCCAATATGTAATAGACAAGACCTACTCCTTGCTCAGAGAACTGGTCTCAACACGCCCCATTCACCGCACAAGAATATATCTGACTAGTAATAATCTTAAAACCTATGTATTGATATCTCTCTGTTAGTGTGTCAAGTGGGTGTAAAGCGGCATAAACACAGCAGTGAAAAGCAGCTAAACCCCATTATAAAAATAAATTACTTTGAAAAACCCATGAAACAAAGAGAGTGAAAGAGAGCGAAATTCTTACACAATGCGTTCAGGGGCTGTGATGCAACCTGGATTGACCATATCTAGACCCACAGCTGGATGAGACATAAGGGTGGACACTCTTGGGGCTGAGAGGTTTGGTGAGGTTGGGTGAGCAAACGCAGACCCTTTAAAGTAATACTGCGTGGTACCCATCGCATGGGTCCCAAATCTCCAGGTTCAAGGGCATCTTGCTACATCGAAAACATGCATGAGAAACCCAGAAGATGGTACACCGTGTGATGGGGAAAGGTTTCTAAAACGCACCTCATTTCTCATCTCCTTGTGCTCGGGTTGGCCATTCCAGCCACTTTACTAGCAATCTCCCTACTTGGAGCATCAGCACCTTTAACCTCCTGTTCCGTACAGGTTGCAATTTGTCCTGAGGATGAACGGGAAGACTTGGAACTAATGAGAGACTAGCTCCTGGTGTAGGGACAGGCACAGGTCACTCAATTTTCCCATCAGGAAGAAGAATTAACCAGAGGCTCAGCCTGCCCCCCGGAACCAGAACAGGGCCTGTAGCCACCCTGCGCTTTTGCGGCCATCTCCCAAAAAGGCGAGTTGTAAAATGGAGCTTCAGGGCACTGCAATTCACAAACCTGCAGAGTTATAAATGATAACTCTCGTCCACAAATATATTGAGGGAAGGCAAAGAAGAGGATTTGAAATCAAGGCAGAATTGCAGGAAACAAATTTCAGGAGGTAGATTCGAATCGCCTTTAAAGCACATGAAAAGCGGCAAAACGTTGACAATGATGCCCTTGGCCAAAAAGGGCGTATGTGTTTTTTCCTGAATATATTCAGGAAAAAACGCATACGCCCTTTTTGGCCAACCAAGCAACCTGGAAAGGCAAATCAGCGCTACAAAGAAGTCTCGCTTCCCATCGGTTAAAAGGGCCATGCTGAAAAAAGTGTCAAAACCAGAAATACAGGAAAGGCCATGGAGAAATGGGAGCCCTGCTACACTGATGGGCGGGATGTAAATTGCCAACAGCCACTCTGGAGAAGTGTACGGTGAGTCCTGAAACGTCTAAAAAGCAAAGCTTAGAGAGCATAGGGCACTTCCACTCATGGGGGTATACATTGGGAAAATGAAAAATCAGCAAGACACAAGCACCCCAAAGTTTAGGGCTGCTCTCTTGACAAGGACCTCCACTTCATTCCACCTTCAATATCCCAGGAAAGAGAAAAATGGATAAAGGAGTTGTGGTCCTTATGTACAATGGAATATCACTCAGCCATGAAATCAATGTCATAAGGCTAGTAGCAGCATGATGAGTGGATTTAGGTACGACGATTCTAAGTGAAATAAGTCACACAGAAAAGGACACTTCTCATAAGGTATCACTGATAGAGGGAATGTAAAAACCGTTACACTTGAACTGAATTACAAAACAGAACGGAGTCACACATGCAGAAAACACACTATGGCTGCTTAACGGGAAAGGTGAGGTGGGGTGATACATAAAACAAGGGTTTCAAATTAGCTCAGATACCGTTCCATAAACCCAATATGTAATAGACAAGACCTACTCCTTGCTCAGAGAACTGGTCTCAACACGCCCCATTCACCGCACAAGAATATATCTGACTAGTAATAATCTTAAAACCTATGTATTGATATCTCTCTGTTAGTGTGTCAAGTGGGTGTAAAGCGGCATAAACACAGCAGTGAAAAGCAGCTAAACCCCATTATAAAAATAAATTACTTTGAAAAACCCATGAAACAAAGAGAGTGAAAGAGAGCGAAATTCTTACACAATGCATTCAGGGGCTGTGATGCAACCTGGATTGACCATATCTAGACCCACAGCTGGATGAGACATAAGGGTGGACACTCTTGGGGCTGAGAGGTTTGGTGAGGTTGGGTGAGCAAACGCAGACCCTTTAAAGTAATACTGCGTGGTACCCATCGCATGGGTCCCAAATCTCCAGGTTCAAGGGCATCTTGCTACATCGAAAACATGCATGAGAAACCCAGAAGATGGTACACCGTGTGATGGGGAAAGGTTTCTAAAACGCACCTCATTTCTCATCTCCTTGTGCTCGGGTTCGCCATTCCAGCCACTTTACTAGCAATCTCCCTACTTGGAGCATCAGCACCTTTAACCTCCTGTTCCGTACAGGTTGCAATTTGTACTGAGGATGAACGGGAAGACGGGGAACCAGTGATAGACTAGCTCTTCTTGTTGGGACAGGCACAGGTCACTCTATTTTCCCATCAGGAAGAAGAATTAACCAGAGGCTCAGCCTGCCCCCCGGAACCAGAACAGGGCCTGTAGCCACCCTGCGCTTTTGCGGCCATCTCCCAAAAAGGCGAGTTGTAAAATGGAGCTTCAGGGCACTGCAATTCACAAACCTGCAGAGTTATAAATGATAACTCTCGTCCACAAATATATTGAGGGAAGGCAAAGAAGAGGATTTGAAATCAAGGCAGAATTGCAGGAAACAAATTTCAGGAGGTAGATTCGAATCGCCTTTAAAGCACATGAAAAGCGGCAAAACGTTGACAATGATGCCCTTGGCCAAAAAGGGCGTATGTGTTTTTTCCTGAATATATTCAGGAAAAAACGCATACGCCCTTTTTGGCCAACCAAGCAACCTGGAAAGGCAAATCAGCGCTACAAAGAAGTCTCGCTTCCCATCGGTTAAAAGGGCCATGCTGAAAAAAGTGTCAAAACCAGAAATACAGGAAAGGCCATGGAGAAATGGGAGCCCTGCTACACTGATGGGCGGGATGTAAATTGCCAACAGCCACTCTGGAGAAGTGTACGGTGAGTCCTGAAACGTCTAAAAAGCAAAGCTTAGAGAGCATAGGGCACTTCCACTCATGGGGGTATACATTGGGAAAATGAAAAATCAGCAAGACACAAGCACCCCAAAGTTTAGGGCTGCTCTCTTGACAAGGACCTCCACTTCATTCCACCTTCAATATCCCAGGAAAGAGAAAAATGGATAAAGGAGTTGTGGTCCTTATGTACAATGGAATATCACTCAGCCATGAAATCAATGTCATAAGGCTAGTAGCAGCATGATGAGTGGATTTAGGTACGACGATTCTAAGTGAAATAAGTAACACAGAAAAGGACACTTCTCATAAGGTATCACTGATAGAGGGAATGTAAAAACCGTTACACTTGAACTGAATTACAAAACAGAACGGAGTCACACATGCAGAAAACACACTATGGCTGCTTAACGGGAAAGGTGAGGTGGGGTGATACATAAAACAAGGGTTTCAAATTAGCTCAGATACCGTTCCATAAACCCAATATGTAATAGACAAGACCTACTCCTTGCTCAGAGAACTGGTCTCAACACGCCCCATTCACCGCACAAGAATATATCTGACTAGTAATAATCTTAAAACCTATGTATTGATATCTCTCTGTTAGTGTGTCAAGTGGGTGTAAAGCGGCATAAACACAGCAGTGAAAAGCAGCTAAACCCCATTATAAAAATAAATTACTTTGAAAAACCCATGAAACAAAGAGAGTGAAAGAGAGCGAAATTCTTACACAATGCATTCAGGGGCTGTGATGCAACCTGGATTGACCATATCTAGACCCACAGCTGGATGAGACATAAGGGTGGACACTCTTGGGGCTGAGAGGTTTGGTGAGGTTGGGTGAGCAAACGCAGACCCTTTAAAGTAATACTGCGTGGTACCCATCGCATGGGTCCCAAATCTCCAGGTTCAAGGGCATCTTGCTACATCGAAAACATGCATGAGAAACCCAGAAGATGGTACACCGTGTGATGGGGAAAGGTTTCTAAAACGCACCTCATTTCTCATCTCCTTGTGCTCGGGTTCGCCATTCCAGCCACTTTACTAGCAATCTCCCTACTTGGAGCATCAGCACCTTTAACCTCCTGTTCCGTACAGGTTGCAATTTGTACTGAGGATGAACGGGAAGACGGGGAACCAGTGATAGACTAGCTCTTCTTGTTGGGACAGGCACAGGTCACTCTATTTTCCCATCAGGAAGAAGAATTAACCACAGGCTCAGCCTGCCCCCCGGAACCAGAACAGGGCCTGAAGCCATCCTGCGCTTTTGCGGCCAGCTCCCTAAAAAGCGAGTTGCAAAATGGAGCTTCAGGGCACTGCAATTCACAAACCTGCAGAGTTATAAATGATAACTCTCGTCCACAAATATATTGAGGGAAGGCAAAGAAGAGGATTTGAAATCAAGGCAGAATTGCAGGAAACAGATTTCAGGAGGTAGATTCGAATCGCCTTTAAAGCACATGAAAAGCGGCAAAACGTTGACAATGATGCCCTTGGCCAAAAAGGGCGTATGCGTTTTTTCCTGAATATATTCAGGAAAAAACGCATACGCCCTTTTTGGCCAACCAAGCAACCTGGAAAGGCAAATCAGCGCTACAAAGAAGTCTCGCTTCCCATCGGTTAAAAGGGCCATGCTGAAAAAAGTGTCAAAACCAGAAATACAGGAAAGGCCATGGAGAAATGGGAGCCGTGCTACACTGATGGGCGGGATGTAAATTGCCAACAGCCACTCTGGAGAAGTGTACGGTGAGTCCTGAAACGTCTAAAAAGCAAAGCTTAGAGAGCATAGGGCACTTCCACTCATGGGGGTATACATTGGGAAAATTAAAAATCAGCAAGACACAAGCACCCCAAAGTTTAGGGCTGCTCTCTTGACAAGGACCTCCACTTCATTCCACCTTCAATATCCCAGGAAAGAGAAAAATGGATAAAGAAGTTGTGGTCCTTATATACAATGGAATATCACTCAGCCATGAAATCAATGTCATAAGGCTAGTAGCAGCATGATGAGTGGATTTAGGTACGACGATTCTAAGTGAAATAAGTCACACAGAAAAGGACACTTCTCATAATGTATCACTTATAGAGGGAATGTAAAAACCGTTACACTTGAACTGAATTACAAAACAGAACAGAGTCACACATGCAGAAAACACACTATGGCTGCTTAACGGGAAAGGTGAGGTGGGGTGATACATAAAACAAGGGTTTCAAATTAGCTCAGATACCGTTCCATAAAACCAATATGTAATAGACAAGACCTACTCCTTGCTCAGAGAACTGGACTCAACACGCCCTATTCACCGCACAAGAATATATCTGACTAGTAATAATCTTAAAACCTATGTATTGATATCTCTCTGTTAGTGTGTCAAGTGGGTGTAAAGCGGCATAAACACAGCAGTGAAAAGCAGCTAAACCCCATTATAAAAATAAATTACTTTGAAAAACCCATGAAACAAAGACAGTGAAAGAGAGCGAAATTCTTACACAATGCGTTCAGGGGCTGTGATGCAACCTGGATTGACCATATCTAGACCCACAGCTGGATGAGACATAAGGGTGGACACTCTTGGGGCTAAGAGGTTTGGTGAGGTTGGGTGAGCAAACGCAGACCCTTTAAAGTAATACTGCGTGGTACCCATCGCATGGGTCCCAAATCTCCAGGTTCAAGGGCATCTTCCTACATCGAAAACATGCATGAGAAAACAAAAAGATGGTACACCGTGTGATGGGGAAAGGTTTCTAAAACGCACCTCATTTCTCTTCTCCTTGTGCCCGGGTTCGCCATTCCAGCCGCTTTACTAACAATCTCCCTACTTGGAGCATCAGCACCTTTAACCTCCTGTTCCGTACAGGTTGCAATTTGTCCTGAGGATGAATGGGAAGACTTGGAACCAATGAGAGACTAGCTCTTGGTGTAGTGACAGGCACAGGTCACTCTATTTTCCCATCAGGAAGAAGAATTAACCACAGGCTCAGCCTGCCCCCCGGAACCAGAGCAGGGCCTGAAGCCATCCTGCGCTTTTGCGGCCAGCTCCCTAAAAAGCGAGTTGTAAAATGGAGCTTCAGGGCACTGCAATTCACAAACCTGCAGAGTTATAAATGATAACTCTCGTCCACAAATATATTGAGGGAAGGCAAAGAAGAGGATTTGAAATCAAGGCAGAATTGCAGGAAACAGATTTCAGGAGGTAGATTCGAATCGCCTTTAAAGCACATGAAAAGCGGCAAAACGTTGACAATGATGCCCTTGGCCAAAAAGGGCGTATGCGTTTTTTCCTGAATATATTCAGGAAAAAACGCATACGCCCTTTTTGGCCAACCAAGCAACCTGGAAAGGCAAATCAGCGCCACAAAGAAGACTCGCTTCCCATCGGTCAAAAGGGCCATGCTGAAAAAAGTGTCAAAACCAGAAATGCAGGACAGGCCATGGAGAAATGGGAGCCGTGCTACACTGATGGGTGGGATGTAAATTGCCAACAGACACTCTGGAGAAGTGTACGGTGAGTCCTGAAACGTCTAAATAACAAAGCTTAGAGAGCATAGGGCACTTCCACTCATGGGGGTATACATTGGGAAAATGAAAAATCAGCAAGACACAAGCACCCCAAAGTTTAGGGCTGCTCTCTTGACAAGGACCTCCACTTCATTCCACCTTCAATATCCCAGGAAAGAGAAAAATGGATAAAGGAGTTGTGGTCCTTATGTACAATGGAATACCACTCAGCCATGAAATTAATGTCATAAGGCTAGTAGCAGCATGATGAGTGGATTTAGGTACGACGATTCTAAGTGAAATAAGTCACACAGAAAAGGACACTTCTCATAAGGTATCACAGATAGAGGGAATGTAAAAACCGTTACACTTGAACTGAATTACAAAACAGAACGGAGTCACACATGCAGAAAACACACTATGGCTGCTTAACGGGAAAGGTGAGGTGGGGTGATACATAAAACAAGGGTTTCAAATTAGCTCAGATACCGTTCCATAAACCCAATATGTAATAGACAAGACCTACTCCTTGCTCAGAGAACTGGTCTCAACACGCCCCATTCACCGCACAAGAATATATCTGACTAGTAATAATCTTAAAACCTATGTATTGATATCTCTCTGTTAGTGTGTCAAGTGGGTGTAAAGCGGCATAAACACAGCAGTGAAAAGCAGCTAAACCCCATTATAAAAATAAATTACTTTGAAAAACCCATGAAACAAAGAGAGTGAAAGAGAGCGAAATTCTTACACAATGCGTTCAGGGGCTGTGATGCAACCTGGATTGACCATATCTAGACCCACAGCTGGATGAGACATAAGGGTGGACACTCTTGGGGCTGAGAGGTTTGGTGAGGTTGGGTGAGCAAACGCAGACCCTTTAAAGTAATACTGCGTGGTACCCATCGCATGGGTCCCAAATCTCCAGGTTCAAGGGCATCTTGCTACATCGAAAACATGCATGAGAAACCCAGAAGATGGTACACCGTGTGATGGGGAAAGGTTTCTAAAACGCACCTCATTTCTCATCTCCTTGTGCTCGGGTTGGCCATTCCAGCCACTTTACTAGCAATCTCCCTACTTGGAGCATCAGCACCTTTAACCTCCTGTTCCGTACAGGTTGCAATTTGTCCTGAGGATGAACGGGAAGACTTGGAACCAATGAGAGACTAGCTCCTGGTGTAGGGACAGGCACAGGTCACTCAATTTTCCCATCAGGAAGAAGAATTAACCAGAGGCTCAGCCTGCCCCCCGGAACCAGAACAGGGCCTGAAGCCACCCTGCGCTTTTGCGGCCATCTCCCAAAAAGGCGAGTTGTAAAATGGAGCTTCAGGGCACTGCAATTCACAAACCTGCAGAGTTATAAATGATAACTCTCGTCCACAAATATATTGAGGGAAGGCAAAGAAGAGGATTTGAAATCAAGGCAGAATTGCAGGAAACAAATTTCAGGAGGTAGATTCGAATCGCCTTTAAAGCACATGAAAAGCGGCAAAACGTTGACAATGATGCCCTTGGCCAAAAAGGGCGTATGCGTTTTTTCCTGAATATATTCAGGAAAAAACGCATACGCCCTTTTTGGCCAACCAAGCAACCTGGAAAGGCAAATCAGCGCTACAAAGAAGTCTCGCTTCCCATCGGTTAAAAGGGCCATGCTGAAAAAAGTGTCAAAACCAGAAATAGAGGAAAGGCCATGGAGAAATGGGAGCCCTGTTACACTGATGGGCGGGATGTAAATTGCCAACAGCCACTCTGGAGAAGTGTACGGTGAGTCCTGAAACGTCTAAAAAGCAAAGCTTAGAGAGCATAGGGCACTTCCACTCATGGGGGTATACATTGGGAAAATTAAAAATCAGCAAGACACAAGCACCCCAAAGTTTAGGGCTGCTCTCTTGACAAGGACCTCCACTTCATTCCACCTTCAATATCCCAGGAAAGAGAAAAATGGATAAAGGAGTTGTGGTCCTTATGTACAATGGAATATCACTCAGCCATGAAATCAATGTCATAAGGCTAGTAGCAGCATGATGAGTGGATTTAGGTACGACGATTCTAAGTGAAATAAGTCACACAGAAAAGGACACTTCTCATAATGTATCACTTATAGAGGGAATGTAAGAACCGTTACACTTGAACAGAATTACAAAACAGAACGGAGTCACACATGCAGAAAACACACTATGGCTGCTTAACGGGAAAGGTGAGGTGGGGTGATACATAAAACAAGGGTTTCAAATTAGCTCAGATACCGTTCCATAAACCCAATATGTAATAGACAAGACCTACTCCTTGCTCAGAGAACTGGACTCAACACGCCCTATTCACCGCACAAGAATATATCTGACTAGTAATAATCTTAAAACCTATGTATTGATATCTCTCTGTTAGTGTGTCAAGTGGGTGTAAAGCGGCATAAACACAGCAATGAAAAGCAGCTAAACCCCATTATAAAAATAAATTACTTTGAAAAACCCATGAAACAAAGACAGTGAAAGAGAGCGAAATTCTTACACAATGCGTTCAGGGGCTGTGATGCAACCTGGATTGACCATATCTAGACCCACAGCTGGATGAGACATAAGGGTGGACACTCTTGGGGCTGAGAGGTTTGGTGAGGTTGGGTGAGCAAACGCAGACCCTTTAAAGTAATACTGCGTGGTACCCATCGCATGGGTCCCAAATCTCCAGGTTCAAGGGCATCTTGCTACATCGAAAACATGCATGAGAAAACAAAAAGATGGTACACCATGTGATGGGGAAAGGTTTCTAAAACGCACCTCATTTCTCTTCTCCTTGTGCCCGGGTTCGCCATTCCAGCCGCTTTACTAACAATCTCCCTACTTGGAGCATCAGCACCTTTAACCTCCTGTTCCGTACAGGTTGCAATTTGTCCTGAGGATGAACGGGAAGACTTGGAACCAATGAGAGACTAGCTCTTGGTGTAGTGACAGGCACAGGTCACTCTATTTTCCCATCAGGAAGAAGAATTAACCACAGGCTCAGCCTGCCCCCCGGAACCAGAGCAGGACCTGAAGCCATCCTGCGCTTTTGCGGCCAGCTCCCTAAAAAGCGAGTTGTAAAATGGAGCTTCAGGGCACTGCAATTCACAAACCTGCAGAGTTATAAATGATAACTCTCGTCCACAAATATATTGAGGGAAGGCAAAGAAGAGGATTTGAAATCAAGGCAGAATTGCAGGAAACAGATTTCAGGAGGTAGATTCGGATCGCCTTTAAAGCACATGAAAAGCGCCAAAACGTTGACAATGATGCCCTTGGCCAAAAAGGGCGTATGCGTTTTTTCCTGAATATATTCAGGAAAAAACGCATACGCCCTTTTTGGCCAACCAAGCAACCTGGAAAGGCAAATCAGCGCTACAAAGAAGTCTCGCTTCCCATCGGTTAAAAGGGCCATGCTGAAAAAAGTGTCAAAACCAGAAATACAGGAAAGGCCATGGAGAAATGGGAGCCCTGCTACACTGATGGGCGGGATGTAAATTGCCAACAGCCACTCTGGAGAAGTGTACGGTGAGTCCTGAAACGTCTAAAAAGCAAAGCTTAGAGAGCATAGGGCACTTCCACTCATGGGGGTATACATTGGGAAAATGAAAAATCAGCAAGACACAAGCACCCCAAAGTTTAGGGCTGCTCTCTTGACAAGGACCTCCACTTCATTCCACCTTCAATATCCCAGGAAAGAGAAAAATGGATAAAGAATTTGTGGTCCTTATGTACAATGGAATATCACTCAGCCATGAAATCAATGTCATAAGGCTAGTAGCAGCATGATGAGTGGATTTAGGTACGACGATTCTAAGTGAAATAAGTCACACAGAAAAGGACACTTCTCATAATGTATCACTTATAGAGGGAATGTAAAAACCGTTACACTTGAACTGAATTACAAAACAGAACAGACTCACACATGCAGAAAACACACTATGGCTGCTTAACGGGAAAGGTGAGGTGGGGTGATACATAAAACAAGGGTTTCAAATTAGCTCAGATACCGTTCCATAAACCCAATATGTAATAGACAAGACCTACTCCTTACTCAGAGAACTGGACTCAACACGCCCTATTCACCGCACAAGAATATATCTGACTAGTAATAATCTTAAAACCTATGTATTGATATCTCTCTGTTAGTGTGTCAAGTGGGTGTAAAGCGGCATAAACACAGCAGTGAAAAGCAGCTAAACCCCATTATAAAAATAAATTACTTCGAAAAACCCATGAAACAAAGACAGTGAAAGAGAGCGAAATTCTTACACAATGCGTTCAGGGGCTGTGATGCAACCTGGATTGACCATATCTAGACCCACAGCTGGATGAGACATAAGGGTGGACACTCTTGGGGCTGAGAGGTTTGGTGAGGTTGGGTGAGCAAACGCAGACCCTTTAAAGTAATACTGCGTGGTACCCATCGCATGGGTCCCAAATCTCCAGGTTCAAGGGCATCTTCCTACATCGAAAACATGCATGAGAAAACAAAAAGATGGTACACCATGTGATGGGGAAAGGTTTCTAAAACGCACCTCATTTCTCTTCTCCTTGTGCCCGGGTTCGCCATTCCAGCCGCTTTACTAACAATCTCCCTACTTGGAGCATCAGCACCTTTAACCTCCTGTTCCGTACAGGTTGCAATTTGTCCTGAGGATGAACGGGAAGACTTGGAACCAATGAGAGACTAGCTCTTGGTGTAGTGACAGGCACAGGTCACTCTATTTTCCCATCAGGAAGAAGAATTAACCACAGGCTCAGCCTGCCCCCCGGAACCAGAGCAGGGCCTGAAGCCATCCTGCGCTTTTGCGGCCAGCTCCCTAAGAAGCGAGTTGTAAAATGGAGCTTCAGGGCACTGCAATTCACAAACCTGCAGAGTTATAAATGATAACTCTCGTCCACAAATATATTGAGGGAAGGCAAAGAAGAGGATTTGAAATCAAGGCAGAATTGCAGGAAACAGATTTCAGGAGGTAGATTCGAATCGCCTTTAAAGCACATGAAAAGCGGCAAAACGTTGACAATGATGCCCTTGGCCAAAAAGGGCGTATGCGTTTTTTCCTGAATATATTCAGGAAAAAACGCATACGCCCTTTTTGGCCAACCAAGCAACCTGGAAAGGCTAATCAGCGCCAAAAAGAAGACTCGCTTCCCATCGGTCAAAAGGGCCATGCTGAAAAAAGTCTCAAAACCAGAAATGCAGGACAGGCCATGGAGAAATGGGAGCTGTGCTACACTGATGGGCGGGATGTAAGTTGCCAACAGACACTCTGGAGAAGTGTACGGTGAGTCCTGAAACGTCTAAATAACACAGCTTAGAGAGCATAGGGCACTTCCACTCATGGGGGTATACATTGGGAAAATGAAAAATCAGCAAGACACAAGCACCCCAAAGTTTAGGGCTGCTCTCTTGACAAGGACCTCCACTTCATTCCACCTTCAATATCCCAGGAAAGAGAAAAATGGATAAAGAAGTTGTGGTCCTTATATACAATGGAATATCACTCAGCCATGAAATCAATGTCATAAGGCTAGTAGCAGCATGATGAGTGGATTTAGGTACGACGATTCTAAGAGAAATAAGTCACACAGAAAAGGACACTTCTCATAATGTATCACTTATAGAGGGAATGTAAAAACCGTTACACTTGAACTGAATTACAAAACAGAACAGACTCACACATGCAGAAAACACACTATGGCTGCTTAACGGGAAAGGTGAGGTGGGGTGATACATAAAACAAGGGTTTCAAATTAGCTCAGATACCGTTCCATAAACCCAATATGTAATAGACAAGACCTACTCCTTGCTCAGAGAACTGGACTCAACACGCCCTATTCACCGCACAAGAATATATCTGACTAGTAATAATCTTAAAACCTATGTATTGATATCTCTCTGTTAGTGTGTCAAGTGGGTGTAAAGCGGCATAAACACAGCAGTGAAAAGCAGCTAAACCCCATTATAAAAATAAATTACTTTGAAAAACCCATGAAACAAAGACAGTGAAAGAGAGTGAAATACTTACACAATGCGTTCAGGGGCTGTGATGCAACCTGGATTGACCATATCTAGACCCACAGCTGGATGAGACATAAGGGTGGACACTCTTGGGGCTGAGAGGTTTGGTGAGGTTGGGTGAGCAAACGCAGACCCTTTAAAGTAATACTGCGTGGTACCCATCGCATGGGTCCCAAATCTCCAGGTTCAAGGGCATCTTGCTACATCGAAAACATGCATGAGAAACCCAGAAGATGGTACACCGTGTGATGGGGAAAGGTTTCTAAAACGCACCTCATTTCTCTTCTCCTTGTGCCCGGGTTTGCTATTCCAGCCACTTTACTAGCAATCTCCCTACTTGGAGCATAAGCACCTTTAACCTCCTGTTCCGTACAGGTTGCAATTTGTCCTGAGGATGAACGGGAAGACTTGGAACCAATGAGAGACTAGCTCCTGGTGTAGGGACAGGCACAGGTCACTCTATTTTCCCATCAGGAAGAAGAATTAACCACAGGCTCAGCCTGCCCCCCGGAACCAGAACAGGGCCTGAAGCCATCATGCGCTTTTGCGGCCAGCTCCCTAAAAAGCGAGTTGTAAAATGGAGCTTCAGGGCACTGCAATTCACAAACCTGCAGAGTTATAAATGATAACTCTCGTCCACAAATATATTGAGGGAAGGCAAAGAAGAGGATTTGAAATCAAGGCAGAATTGCAGGAAACAGATTTCAGGAGGTAGATTCGAATCGCCTTTAAAGCACATGAAAAGCGGCAAAACGTTGACAATGATGCCCTTGGCCAAAAAGGGCGTATGCGTTTTTTCCTGAATATATTCAGGAAAAAACGCATACGCCCTTTTTGGCCAACCAAGCAACCTGGAAATGCAAATCAGCGCTACAAAGAAGTCTCGCTTCCCATCGGTTAAAAGGGCCATGCTGAAAAAAGTGTCAAAACCAGAAATACAGGAAAGGCCATGGAGAAATGGGAGCCGTGCTACACTGATGGGCGGGATGTAAATTGCCAACAGCCACTCTGGAGAAGTGTACGGTGAGTCCTGAAACGTCTAAAAAGCAAAGCTTAGAGAGCATAGGGCACTTCCACTCATGGGGGTATACATTGGGAAAATTAAAAATCAGCAAGACACAAGCACCCCAAAGTTTAGGGCTGCTCTCTTGACAAGGACCTCCACTTCATTCCACCTTCAATATCCCAGGAAAGAGAAAAATGGATAAAGAAGTTGTGGTCCTTATATACAATGGAATATCACTCAGCCATGAAATCAATGTCATAAGGCTAGTAGCAGCATGATGAGTGGATTTAGGTACGACGATTCTAAGTGAAATAAGTCACACAGAAAAGGACACTTCTCATAATGTATCACTTATAGAGGGAATGTAAAAACCGTTACACTTGAACTGAATTACAAAACAGAACAGAGTCACACATGCAGAAAACACACTATGGCTGCTTAACGGGAAAGGTGAGGTGGGGTGATACATAAAACAAGGGTTTCAAATTAGCTCAGATACCGTTCCATAAAACCAATATGTAATAGACAAGACCTACTCCTTGCTCAGAGAACTGGACTCAACACGCCCTATTCACCGCACAAGAATATATCTGACTAGTAATAATCTTAAAACCTATGTATTGATATCTCTCTGTTAGTGTGTCAAGTGGGTGTAAAGCGGCATAAACACAGCAGTGAAAAGCAGCTAAACCCCATTATAAAAATAAATTACTTTGAAAAACCCATGAAACAAAGACAGTGAAAGAGAGCGAAATTCTTACACAATGCGTTCAGGGGCTGTGATGCAACCTGGATTGACCATATCGAGACCCACAGCTGGATGAGACATAAGGGTGGACACTCTTGGGGCTGAGAGGTTTGGTGAGGTTGGGTGAGCAAACGCAGACCCTTTAAAGTAATACTGCGTGGTACCCATCGCATGGGTCCCAAATCTCCAGGTTCAAGGGCATCTTCCTACATCGAAAACATGCATGAGAAAACAAAAAGATGGTACACCATGTGATGGGGAAAGGTTTCTAAAACGCACCTCATTTCTCTTCTCCTTGTGCCCGGGTTCGCCATTCCAGCCGCTTTACTAACAATCTCCCTACTTGGAGCATCAGCACCTTTAACCTCCTGTTCCGTACAGGTTGCAATTTGTCCTGAGGATGAATGGGAAGACTTGGAACCAATGAGAGACTAGCTCTTGGTGTAGTGACAGGCACAGGTCACTCTATTTTCCCATCAGGAAGAAGAATTAACCACAGGCTCAGCCTGCCCCCCGGAACCAGAGCAGGGCCTGAAGCCATCCTGCGCTTTTGCGGCCAGCTCCCTAAAAAGCGAGTTGTAAAATGGAGCTTCAGGGCACTGCAATTCACAAACCTGCAGAGTTATAAATGATAACTCTCGTCCACAAATATATTGAGGGAAGGCAAAGAAGAGGATTTGAAATCAAGGCAGAATTGCAGGAAACAGATTTCAGGAGGTAGATTCGAATCGCCTTTAAAGCACATGAAAAGCGGCAAAACGTTGACAATGATGCCCTTGGCCAAAAAGGGCGTATGCGTTTTTTCCTGAATATATTCAGGAAAAAACGCATACGCCCTTTTTGGCCAACCAAGCAACCTGGAAAGGCAAATCAGCGCCACAAAGAAGACTCGCTTCCCATCGGTCAAAAGGGCCATGCTGAAAAAAGTGTCAAAACCAGAAATGCAGGACAGGCCATGGAGAAATGGGAGCCGTGCTACACTGATGGGTGGGATGTAAATTGCCCACAGCCACTCTAGAGAAGTGTACGGTGAGTCCTGAAACGTCTAAATAACAAAGCTTAGAGAGCATAGGGCACTTCCACTCATGGGGGTATACATTGGGAAAATGAAAAATCAGCAAGACACAAGCACCCCAAAGTTTAGGGCTGCTCTGTTGACAAGGACCTCCACTTCATTCCACCTTCAATATCCCAGGAAAGAGAAAAATGGATAAAGGAGTTGTGGTCCTTATGTACAATGGAATACCACTCAGCCATGAAATTAATGTCATAAGGCTAGTAGCAGCATGATGAGTGGATTTAGGTACGACGATTCTAAGTGAAATAAGTCACACAGAAAAGGACACTTCTCATAAGGTATCACTGATAGAGGGAATGTAAAAACCGTTACACTTGAACTGAATTACAAAACAGAACGGAGTCACACATGCAGAAAACACACTATGGCTGCTTAACGGGAAAGGTGAGGTGGGGTGATACATAAAACAAGGGTTTCAAATTACTTCAGATACCGTTCCATAAACCCAATATGTAATAGACAAGACCTACTCCTTGCTCAGAGAACTGGTCTCAACACGCCCCATTCACCGCACAAGAATATATCTGACTAGTAATAATCTTAAAACCTATGTATTGATATCTCTCTGTTAGTGTGTCAAGTGGGTGTAAAGCGGCATAAACACAGCAGTGAAAAGCAGCTAAACCCCATTATAAAAATAAATTACTTTGAAAAACCCATGAAACAAAGACAGTGAAAGAGAGCGAAATTCTTACA
Source organism: Balaenoptera ricei (assembly GCF_028023285.1). Lineage (NCBI taxonomy): Eukaryota > Metazoa > Chordata > Mammalia > Artiodactyla > Balaenopteridae > Balaenoptera > Balaenoptera ricei. Next base: position 76,809 of record NW_026777818.1, read on the forward strand.
CAATGCGTTCAGGGGCTGTGATGCAACCTGGATTGACCATATCTAGACCCACAGCTGGATGAGACATAAGGGTGGACACTCTTGGGGCTGAGAGGTTTGGTGAGGTTGGGTGAGCAAACGCAGACCCTTTAAAGTAATACTGCGTGGTACCCATCGCATGGGTCCCAAATCTCCAGGTTCAAGGGCATCTTGCTACATCGAAAACATGCATGAGAAACCCAGAAGATGGTACACCGTGTGATGGGGAAAGGTTTCTAAAACGCACCTCATTTCTCATCTCCTTGTGCTCGGGTTGGCCATTCCAGCCACTTTACTAGCAATCTCCCTACTTGGAGCATCAGCACCTTTAACCTCCTGTTCCGTACAGGTTGCAATTTGTCCTGAGGATGAACGGGAAGACTTGGAACCAATGAGAGACTAGCTCCTGGTGTAGGGACAGGCACAGGTCACTCTATTTTCCCATCAGGAAGAAGAATTAACCACAGGCTCAGCCTGCCCCCCGGAACCAGAACAGGGCCTGAAGCCATCCTGCGCTTTTGCGGCCAGCTCCCTAAAAAGCGAGTTGTAAAATGGAGCTTCAGGGCACTGCAATTCACAAACCTGCAGAGTTATAAATGATAACTCTCGTCCACAAATATATTGAGGGAAGGCAAAGAAGAGGATTTGAAATCAAGGCAGAATTGCAGGAAACAGATTTCAGGAGGTAGATTCGAATCGCCTTTAAAGCACATGAAAAGCGGCAAAACGTTGACAATGATGCCCTTGGCCAAAAAGGGCGTATGCGTTTTTTCCTGAATATATTCAGGAAAAAACGCATACGCCCTTTTTGGCCAACCAAGCAACCTGGAAAGGCAAATCAGCGCTACAAAGAAGTCTCGCTTCCCATCGGTTAAAAGGGCCATGCTGAAAAAAGTGTCAAAACCAGAAATACAGGACAGGCCATGGAGAAATGGGAGCCTTGCTACACTGATGGGTGGGATGTAAATTGCCAACAGCCACTCTGGAGAAGAGTACGGTGTGTCCTGAATTATCTAAAAAACACAGCTTAGAGAGCATAGGGCACTTCCACTCATGGGGGTATAAATTGGGAAAATGAAAAATCAGCAAGACACAAGCACCCCAAAGTTTAGGGCTGCTCTGTTGACAAGGACCTCCACTTCATTCCACCTTCAATATCCCAGGAAAGAGAAAAATGGATAAAGGAGTTGTGGTCCTTATGTACAATGGAATATCACTCAGCCATGAAATCAATGTCATAAGGCTAGTAGCAGCATGATGAGTGGATTTAGGTACGACGATTCTAAGTGAAATAAGTCACACAGAAAAGGACACTTCTCATAAGGTATCACTGATAGAGGGAATGTAAAAACCGTTACACTTGAACTGAATTACAAAACAGAACGGAGTCACACATGCAGAAAACACACTATGGCTGCTTAACGGGAAAGGTGAGGTGGGGTGATACATAAAACAAGGGTTTCAAATTAGCTCAGATACCGTTCCATAAACCCAATATGTAATAGACAAGACCTACTCCTTGCTCAGAGAACTGGTCTCAACACGCCCCATTCACCGCACAAGAATATATCTGACTAGTAATAATCTTAAAACCTATGTATTGATATCTCTCTGTTAGTGTGTCAAGTGGGTGTAAAGCGGCATAAACACAGCAGTGAAAAGCAGCTAAACCCCATTATAAAAATAAATTACTTTGAAAAACCCATGAAACAAAGACAGTGAAAGAGAGCGAAATTCTTACACAATGCGTTCAGGGGCTGTGATGCAACCTGGATTGACCATATCTAGACCCACAGCTGGATGAGACATAAGGGTGGACACTCTTGGGGCTGAGAGGTTTGGTGAGGTTGGGTGAGCAAACACAGACCCTTTAAAGTAATACTGCGTGGTACCCATCGCATGGGTCCCAAATCTCCAGGTTCAAGGGCATCTTGCTACATCGAAAACATGCATGAGAAAACAAAAAGATGGTACACCGTGTGATGGGGAAAGGTTTCTAAAACGCACCTCATTTCTCATCTCCTTGTGCTCGGGTTCGCCATTCCAGCCACTTTACTAGCAATCTCCCTACTTGGAGCATCAGCACCTTTAACCTCCTGTTCCGTACAGGTTGCAATTTGTCCTGAGGATGAACGGGAAGACTTGGAACCAATGAGAGACTAGCTCCTGGTGTAGGGACAGGCACAGGTCACTCTATTTTCCCATCAGGAAGAAGAATTAACCACAGGCTCAGCCTGCCCCCCGGAACCAGAACAGGGCCTGAAGCCATCCTGCGCTTTTGCGGCCAGCTCCCTAAAAAGCGAGTTGTAAAATGGAGCTTCAGGGCACTGCAATTCACAAACCTGCAGAGTTATAAATGATAACTCTCGTCCACAAATATATTGAGGGAAGGCAAAGAAGAGGATTTGAAATCAAGGCAGAATTGCAGGAAACAGATTTCAGGAGGTAGATTCGAATCGCCTTTAAAGCACATGAAAAGCGGCAAAACGTTGACAATGATGCCCTTGGCCAAAAAGGGCGTATGCGTTTTTTCCTGAATATATTCAGGAAAAAACGCATACGCCCTTTTTGGCCAACCAAGCAACCTGGAAAGGCAAATCAGCGCTACAAAGAAGTCTCGCTTCCCATCGGTTAAAAGGGCCATGCTGAAAAAAGTGTCAAAACCAGAAATACAGGAAAGGCCATGGAGAAATGGGAGCCGTGCTACACTGATGGGCGGGATGTAAATTGCCAACAGCCACTCTGGAGAAGTGTACGGTGAGTCCTGAAACGTCTAAAAAGCAAAGCTTAGAGAGCATAGGGCACTTCCACTCATGGGGGTATACATTGGGAAAATTAAAAATCAGCAAGACACAAGCACCCCAAAGTTTAGGGCTGCTCTCTTGACAAGGACCTCCACTTCATTCCACCTTCAATATCCCAGGAAAGAGAAAAATGGATAAAGAAGTTGTGGTCCTTATATACAATGGAATATCACTCAGCCATGAAATCAATGTCATAAGGCTAGTAGCAGCATGATGAGTGGATTTAGGTACGACGATTCTAAGTGAAATAAGTCACACAGAAAAGGACACTTCTCATAATGTATCACTTATAGAGGGAATGTAAAAACCGTTACACTTGAACTGAATTACAAAACAGAACAGAGTCACACATGCAGAAAACACACTATGGCTGCTTAACGGGAAAGGTGAGGTGGGGTGATACATAAAACAAGGGTTTCAAATTAGCTCAGATACCGTTCCATAAAACCAATATGTAATAGACAAGACCTACTCCTTGCTCAGAGAACTGGACTCAACACGCCCTATTCACCGCACAAGAATATATCTGACTAGTAATAATCTTAAAACCTATGTATTGATATCTCTCTGTTAGTGTGTCAAGTGGGTGTAAAGCGGCATAAACACAGCAGTGAAAAGCAGCTAAACCCCATTATAAAAATAAATTACTTTGAAAAACCCATGAAACAAAGACAGTGAAAGAGAGCGAAATTCTTACACAATGCGTTCAGGGGCTGTGATGCAACCTGGATTGACCATATCTAGACCCACAGCTGGATGAGACATAAGGGTGGACACTCTTGGGGCTGAGAGGTTTGGTGAGGTTGGGTGAGCAAACGCAGACCCTTTAAAGTAATACTGCGTGGTACCCATCGCATGGGTCCCAAATCTCCAGGTTCAAGGGCATCTTCCTACATCGAAAACATGCATGAGAAAACAAAAAGATGGTACACCATGTGATGGGGAAAGGTTTCTAAAACGCACCTCATTTCTCTTCTCCTTGTGCCCGGGTTCGCCATTCCAGCCGCTTTACTAACAATCTCCCTACTTGGAGCATCAGCACCTTTAACCTCCTGTTCCGTACAGGTTGCAATTTGTCCTGAGGATGAACGGGAAGACTTGGAACCAATGAGAGACTAGCTCTTGGTGTAGTGACAGGCACAGGTCACTCTATTTTCCCATCAGGAAGAAGAATTAACCACAGGCTCAGCCTGCCCCCCGGAACCAGAGCAGGGCCTGAAGCCATCCTGCGCTTTTGCGGCCAGCTCCCTAAAAAGCGAGTTGTAAAATGGAGCTTCAGGGCACTGCAATTCACAAACCTGCAGAGTTATAAATGATAACTCTCGTCCACAAATATATTGAGGGAAGGCAAAGAAGAGGATTTGAAATCAAGGCAGAATTGCAGGAAACAGATTTCAGGAGGTAGATTCGAATCGCCTTTAAAGCACATGAAAAGCGGCAAAACGTTGACAATGATGCCCTTGGCCAAAAAGGGCGTATGCGTTTTTTCCTGAATATATTCAGGAAAAAACGCATACGCCCTTTTTGGCCAACCAAGCAACCTGGAAAGGCAAATCAGCGCCACAAAGAAGACTCGCTTCCCATCGGTTAAAAGGGCCATGCTGAAAAAAGTGTCAAAACCAGAAATGCAGGACAGGCCATGGAGAAATGGGAGCCGTGCTACACTGATGGGCGGGATGTAAATTGCCAACAGCCACTCTGGAGAAGTGTACGGTGAGTCCTGAAACGTCTAAATAACAAAGCTTAGAGAGCATAGGGCACTTCCACTCATGGGGGTATACATTGGGAAAATTAAAAATCAGCAAGACACAAGCACCCCAAAGTTTAGGGCTGCTCTGTTGACAAGGACCTCCACTTCATTCCACCTTCAATATCCCAGGAAAGAGAAAAATTGATAAAGGAGTTGTGGTCCTTATGTACAATGGAATACCACTCAGCCATGAAATTAATGTCATAAGGCTAGTAGCAGCATGATGAGTGGATTTAGGTACGACGATTCTAAGTGAAATAAGTCACACAGAAAAGGACACTTCTCATAAGGTATCACTGATAGAGGGAATGTAAAAACCGTTACACTTGAACTGAATTACAAAACAGAACGGAGTCACACATGCAGAAAACACACTATGGCTGCTTAACGGGAAAGGTGAGGTGGGGTGATACATAAAACAAGGGTTTCAAATTAGCTCAGATACCGTTCCATAAACCCAATATGTAATAGACAAGACCTACTCCTTGCTCAGAGAACTGGTCTCAACACGCCCCATTCACCGCACAAGAATATATCTGACTAGTAATAATCTTAAAACCTATGTATTGATATCTCTCTGTTAGTGTGTCAAGTGGGGGTAAAGCGGCATAAACACAGCAGTGAAAAGCAGCTAAACCCCATTATAAAAATAAATTACTTCGAAATACCCATGAAACAAAGACAGTGAAATAGAGCGAAATTCTTACACAATGCGTTCAGGGGCTGTGATGCAACCTGGATTGACCATATCTAGACCCACAGCTGGATGAGACATAAGGGTGGACGCTCTTGGGGCTGAGAGGTTTGGTGAGGTTGGGTGAGCAAACGCAGACCCTTTAAAGTAATACTGCGTGGTACCCATCGCATGGGTCCCAAATCTCCAGGTTCAAGGGCATCTTGCTACATCGAAAATATGCATGAGAAACGCAGAAGATGGTACACCGTGTGATGGGGAAAGGTTTCTAAAACGCACCTCATTTCTCATCTCCTTGTGCTCGGGTTCGCCATTCCAGCCACTTTACTAGCAATCTCCCTACTTGGAGCATCAGCACCTTTAACCTCCTGTTCCGTACAGGTTGCAATTTGTCCTGAGGATGAACGGGAAGACTTGGAACCAATGAGAGACTAGCTCTTGGTGTAGGGACAGGCACAGGTCACTCTATTTTCCCATCAGGAAGAAGAATTAACCACAGGCTCAGCCTGCCCCCCGGAACCAGAACAGGGCCTGAAGCCATCCTGCGCTTTTGCGGCCAGCTCCCTAAAAAGCGAGTTGTAAAATGGAGCTTCAGGGCACTGCAATTCACAAACCTGCAGAGTTATAAATGATAACTCTCGTCCACAAATATATTGAGGGAAGGCAAAGAAGAGGATTTGAAATCAAGGCAGAATTGCAGGAAACAGATTTCAGGAGGTAGATTCGAATCGCCTTTAAAGCACATGAAAAGCGGCAAAACGTTGACAATGATGCCCTTGGCCAAAAAGGGCGTATGCGTTTTTTCCTGAATATATTCAGGAAAAAACGCATACGCCCTTTTTGGCCAACCAAGCAACCTGGAAAGGCAAATCAGCGCTACAAAGAAGTCTCGCTTCCCATCGGTTAAAAGGGCCATGCTGAAAAAAGTGTCAAAACCAGAAATACAGGAAAGGCCATGGAGAAATGGGAGCCGTGCTACACTGATGGGCGGGATGTAAATTGCCAACAGCCACTCTGGAGAAGAGTACGGTGTGTCCTGAATTATCTAAAAAACACAGCTTAGAGAGCATAGGGCACTTCCACTCATGGGGGTATAAATTGGGAAAATGAAAAATCAGCAAGACACAAGCACCCCAAAGTTTAGGGCTGCTCTGTTGACAAGGACCTCCACTTCATTCCACCTTCAATATCCCAGGAAAGAGAAAAATGGATAAAGGAGTTGTGGTTCTTATGTACAATGGAATATCACTCAGCCATGAAATCAATGTCATAAGGCTAGTAGCAGCATGATGAGTGGATTTAGGTACGACGATTCTAAGTGAAATAAGTCACACAGAAAAGGACACTTCTCATAAGGTATCACTGATAGAGGGAATGTAAAAACCGTTACACTTGAACTGAATTACAAAACAGAACGGAGTCACACATGCAGAAAACACACTATGGCTGCTTAACGGGAAAGGTGAGGTGGGGTGATACATAAAACAAGGGTTTCAAATTAGCTCAGATACCGTTCCATAAACCCAATATGTAATAGACAAGACCTACTCCTTGCTCAGAGAACTGGTCTCAACACGCCCCATTCACCGCACAAGAATATATCTGACTAGTAATAATCTTAAAACCTATGTATTGATATCTCTCTGTTAGTGTGTCAAGTGGGTGTAAAGCGGCATAAACACAGCAGTGAAAAGCAGCTAAACCCCATTATAAAAATAAATTACTTTGAAAAACCCATGAAACAAAGACAGTGAAAGAGAGCGAAATTCTTACACAATGCGTTCAGGGGCTGTGATGCAACCTGGATTGACCATATCTAGACCCACAGCTGGATGAGACATAAGGGTGGACACTCTTGGGGCTGAGAGGTTTGGTGAGGTTGGGTGAGCAAACACAGACCCTTTAAAGTAATACTGCGTGGTACCCATCGCATGGGTCCCAAATCTCCAGGTTCAAGGGCATCTTGCTACATCGAAAACATGCATGAGAAAACAAAAAGATGGTACACCGTGTGATGGGGAAAGGTTTCTAAAACGCACCTCATTTCTCATCTCCTTGTGCTCGGGTTCGCCATTCCAGCCACTTTACTAGCAATCTCCCTACTTGGAGCATCAGCACCTTTAACCTCCTGTTCCGTACAGGTTGCAATTTGTCCTGAGGATGAACGGGAAGACTTGGAACCAATGAGAGACTAGCTCCTGGTGTAGGGACAGGCACAGGTCACTCTATTTTCCCATCAGGAAGAAGAATTAACCACAGGCTCAGCCTGCCCCCCGGAACCAGAACAGGGCCTGAAGCCATCCTGCGCTTTTGCGGCCAGCTCCCTAAAAAGCGAGTTGTAAAATGGAGCTTCAGGGCACTGCAATTCACAAACCTGCAGAGTTATAAATGATAACTCTCGTCCACAAATATATTGAGGGAAGGCAAAGAAGAGGATTTGAAATCAAGGCAGAATTGCAGGAAACAGATTTCAGGAGGTAGATTCGAATCGCCTTTAAAGCACATGAAAAGTGGCAAAACGTTGACAATGATGCCCTTGGCCAAAAAGGGCGTATGCGTTTTTTCCTGAATATATTCAGGAAAAAACGCATACGCCCTTTTTGGCCAACCAAGCAACCTGGAAAGGCAAATCAGCGCTACAAAGAAGTCTCGCTTCCCATCGGTTAAAAGGGCCATGCTGAAAAAAGTGTCAAAACCAGAAATACAGGAAAGGCCATGGAGAAATGGGAGCCGTGCTACACTGATGGGCGGGATGTAAATTGCCAACAGCCACTCTGGAGAAGTGTACGGTGAGTCCTGAAACGTCTAAAAAGCAAAGCTTGGAGAGCATAGGGCACTTCCACTCATGGGGGTATACATTGGGAAAATTAAAAATCAGCAAGACACAAGCACCCCAAAGTTTAGGGCTGCTCTCTTGACAAGGACCTCCACTTCATTCCACCTTCAATATCCCAGGAAAGAGAAAAATGGATAAAGAAGTTGTGGTCCTTATATACAATGGAATATCACTCAGCCATGAAATCAATGTCATAAGGCTAGTAGCAGCATGATGAGTGGATTTAGGTACGACGATTCTAAGTGAAATAAGTCACACAGAAAAGGACACTTCTCATAATGTATCACTTATAGAGGGAATGTAAAAACCGTTACACTTGAACTGAATTACAAAACAGAACAGAGTCACACATGCAGAAAACACACTATGGCTGCTTAACGGGAAAGGTGAGGTGGGGTGATACATAAAACAAGGGTTTCAAATTAGCTCAGATACCGTTCCATAAAACCAATATGTAATAGACAAGACCTACTCCTTGCTCAGAGAACTGGACTCAACACGCCCTATTCACCGCACAAGAATATATCTGACTAGTAATAATCTTAAAACCTATGTATTGATATCTCTCTGTTAGTGTGTCAAGTGGGTGTAAAGCGGCATAAACACAGCAGTGAAAAGCAGCTAAACCCCATTATAAAAATAAATTACTTTGAAAAACCCATGAAACAAAGACAGTGAAAGAGAGCGAAATTCTTACACAATGCGTTCAGGGGCTGTGATGCAACCTGGATTGACCATATCTAGACCCACAGCTGGATGAGACATAAGGGTGGACACTCTTGGGGCTGAGAGGTTTGGTGAGGTTGGGTGAGCAAACGCAGACCCTTTAAAGTAATACTGCGTGGTACCCATCGCATGGGTCCCAAATCTCCAGGTTCAAGGGCATCTTCCTACATCGAAAACATGCATGAGAAAACAAAAAGATGGTACACCATGTGATGGGGAAAGGTTTCTAAAAGGCACCTCATTTCTCTTCTCCTTGTGCCCGGGTTCGCCATTCCAGCCGCTTTACTAACAATCTCCCTACTTGGAGCATCAGCACCTTTAACCTCCTGTTCCGTACAGGTTGCAATTTGTCCTGAGGATGAACGGGAAGACTTGGAACCAATGAGAGACTAGCTCTTGGTGTAGTGACAGGCACAGGTCACTCTATTTTCCCATCAGGAAGAAGAATTAACCACAGGCTCAGCCTGCCCCCCGGAACCAGAGCAGGGCCTGAAGCCATCCTGCGCTTTTGCGGCCAGCTCCCTAAAAAGCGAGTTGTAAAATGGAGCTTCAGGGCACTGCAATTCACAAACCTGCAGAGTTATAAATGATAACTCTCGTCCACAAATATATTGAGGGAAGGCAAAGAAGAGGATTTGAAATCAAGGCAGAATTGCAGGAAACAGATTTCAGGAGGTAGATTCGAATCGCCTTTAAAGCACATGAAAAGCGGCAAAACGTTGACAATGATGCCCTTGGCCAAAAAGGGCGTATGCGTTTTTTCCTGAATATATTCAGGAAAAAACGCATACGCCCTTTTTGGCCAACCAAGCAACCTGGAAAGGCAAATCAGCGCCACAAAGAAGACTCGCTTCCCATCGGTTAAAAGGGCCATGCTGAAAAAAGTGTCAAAACCAGAAATGCAGGACAGGCCATGGAGAAATGGGAGCCGTGCTACACTGATGGGCGGGATGTAAATTGCCAACAGCCACTCTGGAGAAGTGTACGGTGAGTCCTGAAACGTCTAAATAACAAAGCTTAGAGAGCATAGGGCACTTCCACTCATGGGGGTATACATTGGGAAAATTAAAAATCAGCAAGACACAAGCACCCCAAAGTTTAGGGCTGCTCTGTTGACAAGGACCTCCACTTCATTCCACCTTCAATATCCCAGGAAAGAGAAAAATTGATAAAGGAGTTGTGGTCCTTATGTACAATGGAATACCACTCAGCCATGAAATTAATGTCATAAGGCTAGTAGCAGCATGATGAGTGGATTTAGGTACGACGATTCTAAGTGAAATAAGTCACACAGAAAAGGACACTTCTCATAAGGTATCACTGATAGAGGGAATGTAAAAACCGTTACACTTGAACTGAATTACAAAACAGAACGGAGTCACACATGCAGAAAACACACTATGGCTGCTTAACGGGAAAGGTGAGGTGGGGTGATACATAAAACAAGGGTTTCAAATTAGCTCAGATACCGTTCCATAAACCCAATATGTAATAGACAAGACCTACTCCTTGCTCAGAGAACTGGTCTCAACACGCCCCATTCACCGCACAAGAATATATCTGACTAGTAATAATCTTAAAACCTATGTATTGATATCTCTCTGTTAGTGTGTCAAGTGGGGGTAAAGCGGCATAAACACAGCAGTGAAAAGCAGCTAAACCCCATTATAAAAATAAATTACTTCGAAATACCCATGAAACAAAGACAGTGAAATAGAGCGAAATTCTTACACAATGCGTTCAGGGGCTGTGATGCAACCTGGATTGACCATATCTAGACCCACAGCTGGATGAGACATAAGGGTGGACGCTCTTGGGGCTGAGAGGTTTGGTGAGGTTGGGTGAGCAAACGCAGACCCTTTAAAGTAATACTGCGTGGTACCCATCGCATGGGTCCCAAATCTCCAGGTTCAAGGGCATCTTGCTACATCGAAAATATGCATGAGAAACGCAGAAGATGGTACACCGTGTGATGGGGAAAGGTTTCTAAAACGCACCTCATTTCTCATCTCCTTGTGCTCGGGTTCGCCATTCCAGCCACTTTACTAGCAATCTCCCTACTTGGAGCATCAGCACCTTTAACCTCCTGTTCCGTACAGGTTGCAATTTGTCCTGAGGATGAACGGGAAGACTTGGAACCAATGAGAGACTAGCTCTTGGTGTAGGGACAGGCACAGGTCACTCTATTTTCCCATCAGGAAGAAGAATTAACCACAGGCTCAGCCTGCCCCCCGGAACCAGAACAGGGCCTGAAGCCATCCTGCGCTTTTGCGGCCAGCTCCCTAAAAAGCGAGTTGTAAAATGGAGCTTCAGGGCACTGCAATTCACAAACCTGCAGAGTTATAAATGATAACTCTCGTCCACAAATATATTGAGGGAAGGCAAAGAAGAGGATTTGAAATCAAGGCAGAATTGCAGGAAACAGATTTCAGGAGGTAGATTCGAATCGCCTTTAAAGCACATGAAAAGCGGCAAAACGTTGACAATGATGCCCTTGGCCAAAAAGGGCGTATGCGTTTTTTCCTGAATATATTCAGGAAAAAACGCATACGCCCTTTTTGGCCAACCAAGCAACCTGGAAAGGCAAATCAGCGCTACAAAGAAGTCTCGCTTCCCATCGGTTAAAAGGGCCATGCTGAAAAAAGTGTCAAAACCAGAAATACAGGAAAGGCCATGGAGAAATGGGAGCCGTGCTACACTGATGGGCGGGATGTAAATTGCCAACAGCCACTCTGGAGAAGAGTACGGTGTGTCCTGAATTATCTAAAAAACACAGCTTAGAGAGCATAGGGCACTTCCACTCATGGGGGTATAAATTGGGAAAATGAAAAATCAGCAAGACACAAGCACCCCAAAGTTTAGGGCTGCTCTGTTGACAAGGACCTCCACTTCATTCCACCTTCAATATCCCAGGAAAGAGAAAAATGGATAAAGGAGTTGTGGTCCTTATGTACAATGGAATATCACTCAGCCATGAAATCAATGTCATAAGGCTAGTAGCAGCATGATGAGTGGATTTAGGTACGACGATTCTAAGTGAAATAAGTCACACAGAAAAGGACACTTCTCATAAGGTATCACTGATAGAGGGAATGTAAAAACCGTTACACTTGAACTGAATTACAAAACAGAACGGAGTCACACATGCAGAAAACACACTATGGCTGCTTAACGGGAAAGGTGAGGTGGGGTGATACATAAAACAAGGGTTTCAAATTAGCTCAGATACCGTTCCATAAACCCAATATGTAATAGACAAGACCTACTCCTTGCTCAGAGAACTGGTCTCAACACGCCCCATTCACCGCACAAGAATATATCTGACTAGTAATAATCTTAAAACCTATGTATTGATATCTCTCTGTTAGTGTGTCAAGTGGGTGTAAAGCGGCATAAACACAGCAGTGAAAAGCAGCTAAACCCCATTATAAAAATAAATTACTTTGAAAAACCCATGAAACAAAGACAGTGAAAGAGAGCGAAATTCTTACACAATGCGTTCAGGGGCTGTGATGCAACCTGGATTGACCATATCTAGACCCACAGCTGGATGAGACATAAGGGTGGACACTCTTGGGGCTGAGAGGTTTGGTGAGGTTGGGTGAGCAAACACAGACCCTTTAAAGTAATACTGCGTGGTACCCATCGCATGGGTCCCAAATCTCCAGGTTCAAGGGCATCTTGCTACATCGAAAACATGCATGAGAAAACAAAAAGATGGTACACCGTGTGATGGGGAAAGGTTTCTAAAACGCACCTCATTTCTCATCTCCTTGTGCTCGGGTTCGCCATTCCAGCCACTTTACTAGCAATCTCCCTACTTGGAGCATCAGCACCTTTAACCTCCTGTTCCGTACAGGTTGCAATTTGTCCTGAGGATGAACGGGAAGACTTGGAACCAATGAGAGACTAGCTCCTGGTGTAGGGACAGGCACAGGTCACTCTATTTTCCCATCAGGAAGAAGAATTAACCACAGGCTCAGCCTGCCCCCCGGAACCAGAACAGGGCCTGAAGCCATCCTGCGCTTTTGCGGCCAGCTCCCTAAAAAGCGAGTTGTAAAATGGAGCTTCAGGGCACTGCAATTCACAAACCTGCAGAGTTATAAATGATAACTCTCGTCCACAAATATATTGAGGGAAGGCAAAGAAGAGGATTTGAAATCAAGGCAGAATTGCAGGAAACAGATTTCAGGAGGTAGATTCGAATCGCCTTTAAAGCACATGAAAAGTGGCAAAACGTTGACAATGATGCCCTTGGCCAAAAAGGGCGTATGCGTTTTTTCCTGAATATATTCAGGAAAAAACGCATACGCCCTTTTTGGCCAACCAAGCAACCTGGAAAGGCAAATCAGCGCTACAAAGAAGTCTCGCTTCCCATCGGTTAAAAGGGCCATGCTGAAAAAAGTGTCAAAACCAGAAATACAGGAAAGGCCATGGAGAAATGGGAGCCGTGCTACACTGATGGGCGGGATGTAAATTGCCAACAGCCACTCTGGAGAAGTGTACGGTGAGTCCTGAAACGTCTAAAAAGCAAAGCTTGGAGAGCATAGGGCACTTCCACTCATGGGGGTATACATTGGGAAAATTAAAAATCAGCAAGACACAAGCACCCCAAAGTTTAGGGCTGCTCTCTTGACAAGGACCTCCACTTCATTCCACCTTCAATATCCCAGGAAAGAGAAAAATGGATAAAGAAGTTGTGGTCCTTATATACAATGGAATATCACTCAGCCATGAAATCAATGTCATAAGGCTAGTAGCAGCATGATGAGTGGATTTAGGTACGACGATTCTAAGTGAAATAAGTCACACAGAAAAGGACACTTCTCATAATGTATCACTTATAGAGGGAATGTAAAAACCGTTACACTTGAACTGAATTACAAAACAGAACAGAGTCACACATGCAGAAAACACACTATGGCTGCTTAACGGGAAAGGTGAGGTGGGGTGATACATAAAACAAGGGTTTCAAATTAGCTCAGATACCGTTCCATAAAACCAATATGTAATAGACAAGACCTACTCCTTGCTCAGAGAACTGGACTCAACACGCCCTATTCACCGCACAAGAATATATCTGACTAGTAATAATCTTAAAACCTATGTATTGATATCTCTCTGTTAGTGTGTCAAGTGGGTGTAAAGCGGCATAAACACAGCAGTGAAAAGCAGCTAAACCCCATTATAAAAATAAATTACTTTGAAAAACCCATGAAACAAAGACAGTGAAAGAGAGCGAAATTCTTACACAATGCGTTCAGGGGCTGTGATGCAACCTGGATTGACCATATCTAGACCCACAGCTGGATGAGACATAAGGGTGGACACTCTTGGGGCTGAGAGGTTTGGTGAGGTTGGGTGAGCAAACGCAGACCCTTTAAAGTAATACTGCGTGGTACCCATCGCATGGGTCCCAAATCTCCAGGTTCAAGGGCATCTTCCTACATCGAAAACATGCATGAGAAAACAAAAAGATGGTACACCATGTGATGGGGAAAGGTTTCTAAAAGGCACCTCATTTCTCTTCTCCTTGTGCCCGGGTTCGCCATTCCAGCCGCTTTACTAACAATCTCCCTACTTGGAGCATCAGCACCTTTAACCTCCTGTTCCGTACAGGTTGCAATTTGTCCTGAGGATGAACGGGAAGACTTGGAACCAATGAGAGACTAGCTCTTGGTGTAGTGACAGGCACAGGTCACTCTATTTTCCCATCAGGAAGAAGAATTAACCACAGGCTCAGCCTGCCCCCCGGAACCAGAGCAGGGCCTGAAGCCATCCTGCGCTTTTGCGGCCAGCTCCCTAAAAAGCGAGTTGTAAAATGGAGCTTCAGGGCACTGCAATTCACAAACCTGCAGAGTTATAAATGATAACTCTCGTCCACAAATATATTGAGGGAAGGCAAAGAAGAGGATTTGAAATCAAGGCAGAATTGCAGGAAACAGATTTCAGGAGGTAGATTCGAATCGCCTTTAAAGCACATGAAAAGCGGCAAAACGTTGACAATGATGCCCTTGGCCAAAAAGGGCGTATGCGTTTTTTCCTGAATATATTCAGGAAAAAACGCATACGCCCTTTTTGGCCAACCAAGCAACCTGGAAAGGCAAATCAGCGCCACAAAGAAGACTCGCTTCCCATCGGTTAAAAGGGCCATGCTGAAAAAAGTGTCAAAACCAGAAATGCAGGAGAGGCCATGGAGAAATGGGAGCCGTGCTACACTGATGGGCGGGATGTAAATTGCCAACAGCCACTCTGGAGAAGTGTACGGTGAGTCCTGAAACGTCTAAATAACAAAGCTTAGAGAGCATAGGGCACTTCCACTCATGGGGGTATACATTGGGAAAATTAAAAATCAGCAAGACACAAGCACCCCAAAGTTTAGGGCTGCTCTGTTGACAAGGACCTCCACTTCATTCCACCTTCAATATCCCAGGAAAGAGAAAAATTGATAAAGGAGTTGTGGTCCTTATGTACAATGGAATACCACTCAGCCATGAAATTAATGTCATAAGGCTAGTAGCAGCATGATGAGTGGATTTAGGTACGACGATTCTAAGTGAAATAAGTCACACAGAAAAGGACACTTCTCATAAGGTATCACTGATAGAGGGAATGTAAAAACCGTTACACTTGAACTGAATTACAAAACAGAACGGAGTCACACATGCAGAAAACACACTATGGCTGCTTAACGGGAAAGGTGAGGTGGGGTGATACATAAAACAAGGGTTTCAAATTAGCTCAGATACCGTTCCATAAACCCAATATGTAATAGACAAGACCTACTCCTTGCTCAGAGAACTGGTCTCAACACGCCCCATTCACCGCACAAGAATATATCTGACTAGTAATAATCTTAAAACCTATGTATTGATATCTCTCTGTTAGTGTGTCAAGTGGGGGTAAAGCGGCATAAACACAGCAGTGAAAAGCAGCTAAACCCCATTATAAAAATAAATTACTTCGAAATACCCATGAAACAAAGACAGTGAAATAGAGCGAAATTCTTACACAATGCGTTCAGGGGCTGTGATGCAACCTGGATTGACCATATCTAGACCCACAGCTGGATGAGACATAAGGGTGGACGCTCTTGGGGCTGAGAGGTTTGGTGAGGTTGGGTGAGCAAACGCAGACCCTTTAAAGTAATACTGCGTGGTACCCATCGCATGGGTCCCAAATCTCCAGGTTCAAGG